>NC_136617.1:29366970-29391970 GCF_933228915.1 Telmatherina bonti
TTTAATTTGTGGGATGAGATACAGGATGACAGTTTTTCAGGACCAGGATAGGTGTCAGTCATTAGGAATTGATGAACATTCTAACGAAAATCAAGTATTCAATCCACAAGTCGTGATTTATGAAGACAGACCATAGACTGTATATAAAGAGATGGACGAAGTCTCCGTGACGTCACCCGTAGGTTTCTAAAGAGCTGAATTGAAGCTTGGTGGGCGGTTCCTACCATCGCCATGTTGGTAGCGTCATGCGCGTCGTCTTGCCCGGAAAATACAAATATGGGCAAAGAGGTGAAGCTGAGAGGGAAGCCCTGAGTGTCATGGCGGATGATTGACCTCGAGCGAACTCCGAGCTTTCTGTAGCTAAAAGCTAACCACGAGATAACGGGAGTTAAGCGGGCTAAAGCTAAGTCACGTTGTTAACCGGCTAAAAACCGCGGTTGTTCTACGTTCTTCTTACTTGAAGCCAGAGATTGGTACCTATCAATCAAAAGGACACGCCCCTAATTTTGCCGAACTTTGAGATTAAATTACTTTAAAACGGGTGAGTTAGAAAAAAATTCACTCCCCCCACAGTTGTCATGAAGGTAAACCTGACCTATAAACCGAAAATGGATTTTTGAACCAGGCTGTAAACATGTTTATTTCTGCCGTGAAGTTGGTCTTTTTAACATGGGAGTCTATGGGAATTTGCTCTGTTTTGCAGCCCCTAGTGGATGAAGGGGGAACTGCAGTTTTATGCACTTCCGCATAGGCTTCACTTTTAACCGCCGGAGGTTGCCGCTTGAGACAGACTCAGCAATACTTTTCCTCCGTTAGCAGAAACTAGCATTAGCAACTGTTCCTTCACAGAGAAACACCTCTCTGCTTCATGTCGTGTCGTTCTAGACTCCACGTCGTCCATTATAGCACATCTCTTAATTGTTTAATCTATATAGAACATACAAAATGCATCCTGTACATCTGCTGTTGTTAATAAAAGAAGTCGGCTTATTGCTGTCTCTCTCTGTTTTAATGTCTCCGCAAAGCACTTTGAATCATCCCGTCACTGAAACGTGCTGCTTCAGAAATAAACTCGCCTGTGTCTTGTGCTTTTTCTTAGGAGGCTGAATCGAGGGCCAACCACGTTGCAGCAGAGCCGCAGAGCAGCTTTAGAGGTCCTAAGCCTGGGGGGGGGGGGGGTTGTCATAAACATGATGTGGCTTCCACTCTCTCTCACTTGTCTGTTCTCTATGTCTCTGTCATTGTCATTGTGATGTGTCTCCCTCTGGCTGCCAGGTCCAGGTGAGACAGGTGACTGCTGCTTTTTGGTCCATCCATCTATACGCCGTCCAGACAGAGGGATGAAACATATCTCCATGGAAACGCTGCTGTAGCCACGCCAGTGCTAATTCTACCCCCTCCCCATCTCTCGTCTCCTTTGTAACACACACACACACACACACACACACACTCACACCTACTCAACGGCGTGCCCTCCTCCAGAAGATTGAAAACTCCTGATTGTCCAGACCCCTGTGGAGAACTCTCTACATGTAAGATCTGCATGCAGAGTGTTCCCTTGCCAACCATGACAAACACACATGTATGCTCACACACACACACACACACACACACAGTCAGTTGTGCAACCTAATAAATTGTGCTCAGCCACTGGCCTGCTGTGCCCTGTGGGTCAGTGTGTGGAGCAAGGAGTCATTAATCATACTGAAGGGATGTGAGTAGATCTGTACAGTATGTTTCCAGACTCCAGGTTCGGCTGTGTGTGTGTGTGAGTGTGTATGTGTGTGTGTGTGTGTGATGTTTAATTTGTTGGTATATACCATCCGTGTGTTCATTCTGCTTCGTTTTTCCAACTTAAGTTGAGATGTCTTCTTGCCTCATTGTGTGTGTTTTACCGTGCGTTTTCAAGTCTGCGGTAAATGTCGATCGACCTGTCTGAACGCCCTCAGGCCTCTTTCTTCCTCACACACCCCCCCGTCTCTTACAGCGAGCCTGTATCCCTTCACTACAGCTTTATTGCTTTTCCCTCTCCTGCTTCAATTCCACTTTCCTCACTTTTGTGACACTTTTTGTTCCCAGTTTTGCTCGTGCAATTCATTTCCTTCACTCATGTCCTCCTTACACCCCTCCCTAATGGGTGCTTTTTTTTTTTTTCTTTTCTCCCCCAACTTCCCCTCAGTCTCACTCATCCCTCTCGCTTGCATTTTCTGTTCGATGTGGCTTGTCAGGTCTCCTGTCTTCTGTAATGGGAGACAGGCGGACCAGATTGCACAGCGTCACATTAATTTGCTGCAGCTAACTGTTCATACATCCAAGCAGAAATCAATGTGCCAGCCCCAACCTTTATCTCCCCGGCATCATCATCATCACTGCTGACACAGGTACACCGTTTGCCCTTTCCAGCACCTATACTTTCCTTTTTCTGCCAGAACACACCTCCACAGCCACACACTGAAGCTCTTTTAGGAGTTTTTCCTCCGTTTTCTTTCCAAAAAATAGGTTATATTTTCCCAAATAGTAGAGTTTGTCTTTTTAGTTTTACTTAGCAGGACAGCAGGGTTTGTCAACACGCACCTGGGTTGTGTTTAAATTCTTTTCAAAATCCTAAAGTGTGAATTGTGTGTGTTGACAACACCTGACAATGTGCCAAAGTGGCCAGAGATGCTGAACCCTGAGTTGCCCCTGATCTGGGTATTGGTGTGTGTGTGTGACTGTGATATGCAGTGAAAGGAGCGTTAACTGGTCGGCATGACTGGAAAAGTACAAGTCCATTTACCATTCTTTTCAAGCTTCAAGATGAAGCTCATAGTTTTTGTTATTGAAAATTTTCAAAAAAAGAAAAAAAAACAACTTAATAAATTTTAACAGGCTGTCATGGTCTCCAGAGGATAAATCCTGATGAAATCTCTTAATGTTTGTCTGACATCATAAAAAGGTTTGTGTTTTTTATTTAGGTGGCAACAATGTTTTAATAATCTAAAAGAAACCTTATTCTACTCATTCAGAGGGTTCAGAGTTTTATTAAATATATATGTTAGATTAGCGTCAATTGATTTATGATTTAAAAAAATAACAGAAGAAAAAGAAATTCTCCACGAACAGTCCTGTTATCTAAAGAACTCCCTCGTGAAAGGTCACATCTGCTCTGGTTGCTCAGCTTATTGGAGAAAAATGGCATAATTGCTCTTTCTTTGCTTGTCATGCTCTAAACTAGCTACTTGGCAGATAATACCCAAATATATTTCATTGATATTTCTGTAAATAACACAGGAAAGACTATAATTAAAGCAATTAAGTGGCTCAGGAGAACATCTGTTGGGGAGAGTAAATTTCTGTAACGTGGCAGTTTTGTACAACAGAAACAAAATAATACTCTGGAGTCTTGCTGTTTTATGTTAGTGGTGATGTAAGTTAAAACTTTTAGTAATATAGTGACATATTTCAGAGTCCTGTTGTTTTTCTCAGTGGAAATCCAGCCGAGACGTTCAAGGTTCCCAGTAAATAAAGCTGCCAACAGACTGAAGGGGCCTGCTGACGATGTTTCTGTCACTAACAGCAGCTTTACAGTGTATTATTGTTCCTCTGTTACGTGATTCATCAGTTTCCTCTATTACATGACTCATCCGTTTTCTCTGTTACACGACTCATCGTTTTTTTTCTGTTACACGACTCATCGATTTCTTCTGTTACATGACTCATCGGTTTCCTCTGTTACACGACTCATCGGTTTTTTTCTGTTACACGACTCATCGATTTCTTCTGTTACATGACTCATCGTTTCCTCTGTTACACGACTCATCGGTTTCCTCTGTTACACGACTCATCGGTTTTCTCTGTTACACGACTCATCGGTTTCCTCTGTTACATGACTCATCGGTTTCCTCTGTTACATGACTCTTCGGTTTCCCCTGTTACATGACTCATCAGTTTCGTTTGTTACACAACTCATCAGTTTCCTTTATTACATGACTCATCTGTTTTCTGTTACCTGACTCATCAGTTTCCTCTGTTACATGACTCATTAGTTTCCTCTGTTACATGACTCATCGGTTTTATCTGTTACACGACTCATCGGTTTCCTCTGTTACACGACTCATCGGTTTCCTCTGTTACATGACTCATCGGTTTCCCCTGTTACAGGACTCATCAGTTTCGTTTGTTACACGACTCATCAGTTTCCTTTATTACATGACTCATCTGTTTTTTCTGTTACCTGACTCATCAGTTTCCTCTGTTACATGACTCATTAGTTTACTCTGTTACATGACTCATCGGTTTTATCTGTTACACGACTCATCGGTTTCCTCTGTTACATGACTCATTAGTTTCCTCTGTTACACGACTCATCGGTTTCCTCTGTTACATGACTCATCGGTTTCCCCTGTTACATGACTCATCAGTTTCGTTTGTTACACGACTCATCAGTTTCCTTTATTACATGACTCATCTGTTTTTTCTGTTACCTGACTCATCAGTTTCCTCTGTTACATGACTCATTAGTTTCCTCTGTTACACGACTCATCGGTTTCCTCTGTTACACGACTCATCGGTTTCCTCTGTTACATGACTCATCAGTTTCATTTGTTACACAACTCATCAGTTTACTTTATGACATGACTCATCGGTTTTCTCTGTTACCTGACTCATCAGTTTCCTCTGTTACATGACTCATTAGTTTCCTCCATTACATGACTCATCGGTTTTTTTCTGTTACGTGACTTGTCGGTTTTCTCTGTTACATGACTCATCAGTTTCCTCTGTTACATGACTCGTCGGTTTCACATTGCTTTCAAGGCCCTCAAGAGGATCAAGCCTGCTGGTTTTGGTGGCCTCAAGACTCATCCTCCCAGTATCACCACCAGGCCAAATGCTTTAGTTCCCAATTAAAATCTGATACATCTGCATGAATGTTGTCGAGGTTAGTTACCCCGATGATCTGTGTCAGCAGCAGCAGGTACATTAGAGTGTTCCACTCATGCTTCTATGTTGTCAGCTATTGGCTCAAATGCCATGACGTGTCATTTTTATTGATTATTTAATTCAGTGTTTTCCATCAAACTCCTGCAACAAACATTTTACAGGACCAACAATACTCAAAGTGTTTGAGCTGCTGTTGGCTGGCATGAAAGGTTAGGATTTATTATTTATTCTTATATTTATTGTTTTTACTTCAGACTTTCTTTTTCTCCATTTTCCACCTTCATATTGTAAGAAATTTCACCACCAGTCTCAAGTTCAGACACACCTGCACACTGGATGGACTGTTTCCCCTTTATTCATTTGAAAGAGACACATTGGGCTTTAATTAACATAAAAAATAATAATAAAAGCAATAATAATAAATGAATGAATAGAACTTTATTGTCAGTGAACTAGTGTCCCAGCACAACAAAATGTCCAAATGTGCTTCAGCGTTGGCCTCGCAGCGGTTGTCTCTTCCTCTGACAAATACATGATGGAGAAGAGAGAAAAAGGTAAAGTATAAGCGAAGAGAGAAATGATGCATAAAGTGTATCATTTAGGCACAATGATTAAATCCCATATTTAATATGCAGGCCCTGTAATGGACTGGTGACCCGTCCAGGGTGTACCCTGCCTGTCGCCCAATGAATGCTGGGATAGACTCCAGCTCCCTGCGACCCTTAACTGGACTAAGTGGTTCAGAAAAAAAGCTGACATAATATAATATGATAATATGATATGCACATTTTAGTGCATATTTTTGACTGATAATGATGTGCTGCATTTAGTTTATATGGAAAGTGTTATACCAATAAAATCTCACTGACTGATTGATTGATTGAAAAGCATTTAAGCAGCCCAGAGGAGGGAAAACCAAATACTGATCAGATAACAACAGGTTAGATGTTTCACTAGCAAACGGTGATTGATTGATTGATTGATTGATTGATTGATTGATTGATTGATTGATTGTTTCTTTATTTTGGACAAAAATAACACAATTAAATCAACAGGTTAAAGAAAAGTAACAGTTATTATAGAGTGTGAAAAGGAGCAGGATGAAGCAAAGCTTATTTATTCCTGCCACTCTTTATAATAACAATTTTATCTTTCTTACAGTTGATTAATTAATCCCTTAATTGTCCATTTTCAAAAACAGTTTTTTAAGAAAAAAATAAATAAATACAGAAAAACACTAAATAAATATTGACATATACACATACACACACATGTACACACATATATACATGCATTCACCCAAGCATACCCACGCACATTCACAGATACAAAACAATTACATATATACCTCTATATCTGGTCAAACACCTATATTTATATTTATACTCACTTAAACACCTTCCTATGCACATATATTTTATCACATGTACATATACATACAAACTTACATATATCCATAACGTACACATACATATACATTTGCAGTTGTGCATACTTGTATACATGTACATATTCTTACATATACTCATAGTTATTTACATTGTTTCTCCAGACAGATTTCTATTGTTATATCTTCCAATATATTATCAATAACTGCTGTCAATATTTCTTCCAGTTTATTTCTTGTCCACACAGAAGGCCACTCCCCCTTCTTACTTGTCTTTTCTGTTCATGAAGATCATGTCATATCCACTTAATTCAAAGTCTGTTTCCTTATCTGGTTTCATCCGAGTCATATTGTTTGTTTGTTGTTTGGTCAAATATACATAACAAACAAAATTAAAAACATAAAATAATAAGTTTCATAATTTTAACGTGACCAGGTGTAGGTAGAAGCCAAGGTTTATTATACCTACCCTTCTCTCTAAATGTAAAGTACCAAATGTGTTGGAGATTACAATATATTACAATATATAATTAGTTTATAAAAACATTTCAACAAAATTGTCATCATCATATTGCTGTGATACTGAAGAGGTGGATGGGGTATAAAAGTTTAAATGATAAATAAAAATGTCCTTTTCTATTCAAATCCCTGCAATATGAAGAAAATGCAGGAACCTTTGGTTTACAAACACTAAACAGTCTTTAACAGCTGTTTTCTCCTCAAACACTCACAGTTAAAACATTTCTGGTAAATTGAATTTTAGAATTTTTTCTTTTAATAAAATCTAATATTTATGTCAAAGAAGTGTGAACGTTTCTGGATTTACTCATTAAAAAATGAGCAAGTCAACAGGATAAATGTCAAAGCTGTGTGAAGCTGCCTTGCTGGAAAACACAGAGGGAACGACGATGAGCTTCCAGCCATCAGGTGAACCGACGAGGAGCAGGAGGAGAATCTCAAAGCTTCCACATGGAGGTGAGATAAATCTTTACAAGATGCACAACTTCCATCCATGCATCTTCGAGGTACATTATCCAGATTTCTTGTCTTTCCATTCAGCTTGACTGTAATTTACCTGCACACAGGTTTGATTTGAGTGTTGTCCAAGTTGTTTGGTTTTATTTTCAGCCTGGTGGCGCCCAGGACCTCCCCGTAGCTTCTGCACTACACAGCCCTGGTTTGTTATCACGTTCTTTCTGTCAGCACAGCAGAGAAAACATGTCTTTATATTGACAGAGCCGTTCTCTCCTGTTTGTTTACAGCTGCTGCACCTCTGCAGCAGGACGACAGTAGGACGAGGAGCCCGTTGGGGGGGCTCCCAAAACGCTAAAAAGACAAATTCTACTATTTGGGAAAATATAACCTATTTTTTGGAAGGAAAACGGAGGAAAAAGTCCTGAAAGAGCTTCAGTGTGTTGCTGTGCAGGTATGTTCTAGCAGAAAAAGGAAACGGTGCGCTTGCGTCTACTCTGTTACTGTCATTGCAAACTCTCCGGGTTGTCTCTGCTCTGCAGGAGTCAGAGTTGGTTTTGCCTTCTGGTGTGGGGACCCAAGCATCGAACCGTTGGCTACGGAGCCTCTGCACAGAGAACACAGAGAAAGCACAAGCTGTCTCTGTGTTCAGAGCCGATTAGCAACAAACTTTCTCTCAAAAAACCCTTTCATTAGCTCGATAAATGATTATCAACGGTGTGGACTAATATGTCAACATAGCCAGCCCTAATTAATATGTAAGAGGGTTATGACGGTGGGCATTGTTGCCTGGGTAACGTAGCTGCTTGTATGGCTGCTGTCATCCCCGACACTGAGCTGGTTCATTAGTCTTTCTACACTGGATACGCTCTCTGATCAGTACTTCTTCCACTTTCTCTAAGGTTTTTTTTTTATTGGTTGTTTTATTCATAATGTAAAATTGTCAGATGCTTTCATGTGTTTTAAAAAGGATAACTCAGCTTTGCTTCTTGTGAATGATCAAGGGGAAGCCACAGCTCTGATGTCCAACGTCCCTGACTGTCATCCTGTCCCCCTACACAATCAAAGCGGTAGAAATACTTTCACCGAATGACACTGATTATACTGGCAGCAGAAAAACAGGAAGCATTACGATGCTCGAAAAAGACCTTGCCAAATTGTATCTAATGCTGGGGAACACAACACCGATCCCAGCAAACCCAGCAAACCCAGCAATCCCACCAAACCCAGTAATCCCACCAAACCCAGCAATCCCACCAATCCCACCAAACCCACCGACCCCACCAATCCCACCAAACCCAACAATCCCACCAATCCCACCAATCCCACCAAACCCACCAATCCCAGCAAACCCAGCAAACCCAGCAAACCCAGCAATCCCACCAAACCCAGCAATCACACCAAACCCACCAATCCCATCCAACCCACCAATCCCACCAAACCCACCAAACCCACCAATCCCAGCAAACCCAGCAAACCCAGCAAACCCAGCAATCCCACCAAACCCAGCAATCCCACCAAACCCACCAAACCTACCAATCCCAGCAATCCCACCAATCCCACCAAACCCACCAAACCCACCAATCCCAGCAAACCCAGCAAACCCAGCAAACCCAGCAATCCCAGCAAACCCAGCAAACCCACCAAGCCCAGCAAACCCAGCAATCCCACCAAACCTACCAAACCCACCAATCCCAGCAAACCCAGCAAACCCAGCAATCCCACCAAACCCAGCAATCACACCAAACCCACCAAACTCACCAAACCCACCAATCCCATCCAACCCACCAATCCCACCAAACCCACCAAACCCACCAATCCCAGCAAACCCAGCAATCCCACCAAACCCACCAAACCTACCAATCCCAGCAATCCCACCAAACCCACCAAACCCACCAATCCCAGCAAACCCAGCAAACCCAGCAATCCCAGCAAACCCAGCAATCCCACCAAACCCAGCAATCCCACCAAACCCACCAAACCTACCAATCCCAGCAATCCCACCAAACCCACCAAACCCACCAATCCCAGCAAACCCAGCAAACCCACCAATCCCAGCAAACCCAGCAAACCCAGCAATCCCACCAAACCCACCAAACCTACCAATCCCAGCATTAACTGTTGTCCTTCAGAAGAGCTTAGAAGAAATGTTTTGATGAAGTGCGAATCAAACACCTCAGCTCTCCAAATTCCCTGCTTATCAATGAAAGCTTTTAATCAGAGAGAGAAGCGCGTGAGAGGCAGGACGTATTTCAACTTTTATTGTGCTTTTCATCAGTGAGCCATCGCGCGGGATGAGCCGCATGATAGGGCGGAATGAGTGTGTGTTTATTTTATCTCTCCATGTGGAGGCAGGCTGATCGGAGGCAGATGCCAAGTGAGGAGTTCAGCTTTCTTCCTAATGTTATTCCATTTGAAGTGAATTAAAGAATGTCTCTTCATCATTTTTTTTTATAATGAAATATTTAAGTGAAGACTGTGAGGAGATTAATTAAAATGGTGACTTGCAAGCGAGATGTTCTCTTCCTCTTCGCCTTTCAGTCCATTGTCTGTGATCAGGAATGTTCTCTTGTACTTGGGGAACACAGGGAATATTTTCCTCTCACCAGAAACTTTCGCTGGAGAGGCCGAGCTGATTTTAGAAATGCTGATTTATTGATGGGTTTTTCTTCACATCAATTATTTATCGGCATCGAAATGCATCGTGCGTCGGTTTATATTTCAGCAGGTCTGAGCCAAACTGGTGACACCAGCGAAGCAGAGTTTGCACATGCTCAGGACCATGGACAGCACCCACACAGGCTCCGTTACGCTTTCTGAGATCTCCATCCAACCAGCTAAGATTTTACGTCCCAACATGACTTGTATGTGTTACTGGATGCTTTTTATCGCTCTGACTTGTTCCCAGAATAGATAAAACAAACTCCACTGATGTTGCAGCCAAGTCTTTGTTAAAACTGGCTTTTGTCCCAGAAAAAAAAGCCTCTTTCCCCCTTCAGGGCTAATATTCATCATGTTACTTTGAGTTTGTATATTGTCCTAGTTAATTACAATTAATGTTTACATGAGTATAGACTTATTTCCTTTTATAATATCTAGCCATCCATCCATCTTCTGCCACTTAACCAAGGTCGGGTTGCAGGTCAGCAGCTTAAGCAGCGCAGCCCTGACCTTCCTCTTCCACCTCTCCCAGGGGATCCCTGAGACATCCCCATGCCAGACAGACATCATTCTACCAGGGTGTCCCGGGCCTTTCAGGGTCTCTTCCTGGAGGGATGTCCCCAGAACTCCAGAAGATGACTAGAGGAATGATTGACTTGGAGCAACATACAACCAGGAATCACCGGACTGACTCCAGCTAGCAGAACACAACACTACAAACTGGCTAAACCAATGAAAAACCAGCAATGTAAACACTGATTACTAGGGCTGTGACTATATGCTTTTGTCCTGATTCCATTCGATTCCGATTTTCTGGGTTCCGATTTGATTTAAATTATGATTCTCACAATTCTCCGATATTGCTGATTTTTTAGATGAAAAATAAAAAAAAAATTATAAAACTTGTTTTTTGTTCGTCATTTTTGTTCATTTCAATGAGGAAAAGAAACAACACAGTAGCCAGACCATCATTCTGCCGCTATGATGCCCAAGAAGACAAGTAAAAAGATCAACAAAAACAATGAAAATGACAAAATTTTATAGTGGATTAATTTCTTTATTTAAAAAAAAAAAAAAAAAATCGATTCTTTAACAAAAAAAATCAATTTTAAAATTGTAAAGAAAAAAAAACCCAATTTCCGATTTTTTGATTTGATTTTCCCACCCCTACTGATTACAAATAAGTAGCTCGTGTAATCAGCTGCAGGGAACAGGAAGTAAACAGCACACACAACGGGGAAAGAAACAAAAGACGATCAGAAGAACCAGACAAGAACAACAGAAATCCACAAAAACTCAACAACAATCCACAGATCACGACAAAATCAGTAAATCAGACAATCTGTGTGTGATAGAAACCAACTGCTATGTAATGAAAACTGTTGTAACTTTCAGCCAATCAGCATTCACACAGCAGCTCCCATCCTCTGCACTGGAAGGACTGGGAAATCTCCACATCTGCCCGTCCATCTGGGGATCCTGAGACCACCACAAATGGGTACGCCCATAAAGATATAACTACCTCTTGGCTGACAGCATGTTGCTTTGTCTTTGCCTTCCCGGTTGTATACACTACATCGCAGCACGTTTACAGTGGAGGAAGTAATATTCAATGATCTGGTTCTCTGTATAGTTGGAAGTCTGCCCAACATTACAGTCTTTGCTTTTAGAGCGCTACGGTGTCAGTCAACACACTCTTTCTGTCCATTCATCTCAAACCGGTGCTTAACATCACATGTAAGAGCACTCGGTATGTAATTTGGTTCAACATGTAGACCAGGAGGATGTATCATTTTCTGTCAGAACATACTGTATAAGTTATATCTGGACGTATGACAGGTGGAAGAAATAAAGAAAAAAAGTTATCATTTATGTCTACTAGTATTTATTATTTTATATGTTGATATTTGGTTCTGTTTAGGATCTAAAATTACTCAGTTAATTCAGGAAAACTTGATTTGGATTGAGATATGCCAACTGATGCTGATAAGACAATGAGCATCGTCTCCATTTTCCAAAGGGATGAGGCATGTGATCACACCAGCACATCTGGCTGGAGTCTCCTGGCATCCATCAGACTGCCCTGCATCTTCCAAAACAGAAGCAAACCACAAGTTAATGTGAAACAAAAAAACTTCAAAATGACTTGTCACCCTTTCACCGCTAGCCTTCGCATAAGTTTGCATCACAAACTGAATTCTTGGAAATTTGATTTGCAGCCCTTTTTTTCCTCTCACCTTTTCTCGCTCGTATCATTCAGAAAAGGTCCTCGGAAATGTTGCTTTCTCCGTGAAACAAAGAGGCAGAAATAACTAAATTATCAATGCGCACTGTTTTGTGGTAAATATAATTTCATGCAGACATAATTTGCATACCGTCGCCGTGTAGTGTGAAGATTTTGCACACAGCTTATGAAATTACTGTCTGAACGAACATTGAGTTCTGTACCATAATTAGTTTTCCCTTTATTCCGACCATGTCCTCAGTCTACCCACACCGCACACACACACACACACACACACACACACACACACACACACACACACACACACACACATAGCTCCCTGATAAACTCAGAATGAGGAACAACAAGGTGTTGTAGTCTTAACTGAAGGGAGTGGGGGCATTTGTAATTTCTTATCAGCCACTAATTACATCGGTAACAAGACCCAGGAGAAGTGACGGCTGCTGGTTTAGACGTCTGTCGGCTTGACAGCAGGGTTAATTAACAGCCTTCCACTAAGATTAAGATGGGACAAAAACTAAATAGATCAAGATACACACTCACACGTATCAGAGCATGTGCACGCTTATGCAGGCAGGCACCTGTGCACACTAAACAGCCTTTCCATTAAGACCTAAATTAAGACAGTCGCTCCATCGCGTCTATTTCTGCAGAAAATTAGCCTCCTGCTCCGCTGGACAGACTTAGCCAAGTCAGGGCCATTCTCCTCAGACCTAATGCATTCATTTACACACCTGTGTGACTTATTGAAACTGGCACATTCACTGGAGAACCATTTTGCAGATGCCCCGAATATGGTTCATGAGCGAAAGCAGAGAAAGCAAATGGCATTAAGAGGTTGACAGCTACATGGCTGCAAACCCTTCAGCGCTCTTGTTGTAATCCCTGCTGAGCACACACAATGCTCCTATCCATCTTCCCTTTGTGTAATGTCATAAAGTGTGGATCTGGGTCTACAAGATTTGTCTAAGGCCTGCTATAATATGTTCCCATCTCCACCTTGCCTGGTGGTGGGTGCATTCATGCAGACATGCACAGACTCTCACAGCCAGGTTAATGTAGCAGCTCATTCATCGGGCTGGAGCGCACGTTGCCTCCCTTACCAGCTGTCCTAATGCACCTCCTTTAGAAGACTCCATTTGAACAGAGAGCCTGTATGAATAAAAGAAAGCACTATCTTCCATGTTCTTTCTCTTCGCTAACTACTCCCCATCATCCACTGCTATCTTTGGTCCCTCAGGGCAGCCTGGAGATGTACCGTCGGCGTGCTGTTTTGGGACATGGGAAGGTTGAAAACAGGGAACTAGAACTTTTACTTCTATAAAAAAAGAAATGCAAATTTGTTTTTATGCAGTAAAAATTGTTTGGGGCTTCGCAGATTGTCGAGGGAGGAAGTGATAAAATGACAATTTGTCCTTATATCTCAAAATAATGAGCGTTTTCACACTTAAAATATAATCAGTAGGCTGTAGTCACATAGTTATGCATTGCGGTCTGTTAACATGTTTAGATTATTGCAATAGTGAAAGTAGAACTGTTACCATGGTTACCATTAAATTAAAGAAAACGTGTGCACTCAATTGGAGAGGTGACTAAGTTTGAGGTATACCCATCTACCATGTCAGTGCTGCTGATCTTCAGAAATGCTTGAAAACAGAAGCACAAAGTTCACTTTACAGCTTCCATGGAGGATCAGAAGCGGCCGAGTGCTGCTAATCAAACACTCTTAACTGGTTGCTCATCATCCGTTTGCACACCTCAGTGAAAGAGGTTTATCGAAAGCGGTCATTTGACAAAAAGTAGAAAAATTATTCGTTGAAATGTTGAAAAATGTTTTAGTTTTCCCAGAAGTGCACGCTTCAACATGTTCACCAGGAGATCAGAAAACATCTGCGTCTCTGAGCTAAGATTTTAAATGCAGCTTTGAGCTTGTTTTGTCCCAACAGGACCTGGACTCCTTTGTACACTGTAAAAATCTGTAATTTACAGTTGTCTTCACAATTTCATAGTCAGGTTCCTGTGCTTATTTAAATACCAATAAGATTATGAAAATAAATGTAAAATAACATGAAAACCCTGCAACAGAGTAAATACTTTAACTTCATGAAAATACTTTCATGTCACATTAAAAGGCTTAGAAAACAATTTTAAATTTACTAGCATTCATAGAAAATTTAATTGAAAAACTGTTAATCAGCTAAATTCAAGTTCAGTGATGTTTCATTTAAGTTTTTAAGTTGATCAGATATATTAATTTATATATATATATATATATATATATATATATATATATATATATATATATATATATATATATATATATATATATATATATATATATATATATATATATATATACGTATAAATACATATATACGTATACATACATATATATATATATATATATATATATATATATATATATATATATATATATATATATATATATATATATATATATATATATATACATATATATATATATATATATATATATATATATATATATATATATATATATATATATATATATATATATATATATATGGCTTAGACCAGGAGCGGCCAGCCCCAATCCTCTGGAGCCCCAGTCCTACCAGTGTTAGGAGTTTCTCACTTAACTCAGCTATGCCCGCTAGATGAGAAATTTACTTTCTGGCGATGTAAAAGAAACATGGAAGTATATGGGCTACAATTGTTTATATACATAAGGGAACATAAATAGACCTTTACTGTAGACCTACTTTTTTCATTGTGTATTTAAGCATCAAATCTGTTTGTAACTTCTCATATACTGAGATGCTAAAGAGATTCAGCTGAAATAACATAAACGGAATCCAATTTGTAAAAATAAAATCAGACCCAAGTAGAATAAAATAGCAGCAGAACAGCTCGGATATAAAATAAAAAAAGGCAGATGTTGTTTCCACCCTGCAGAAGTCTGTGTGACGTCCAACCATTTATTCAGGTTTTCGTATAAAAACCATTTCCTGTTTATGTCTTTTTTTAGCTGCAACCAGTAGAGTGCTCACCATGTATTCCTCTTTTCTTTACCAATAGTATAATTCAAAATCAAATCATCTTAATTTCCAGACGTATGAAGTCTTTGAAAATACTTTATCTTTTAACCTTGCGTATCCTTTTCTAATAGTCTCTAAAGTCGAGCCGACATGGTCGTTGTTTGCATTTTGATTACTACGATGCCTCGAAATGACATGTCTGAGCGTATGATAAAACATCTTATCAAACATTTCCAACTATATTCCCTCAATATCTGTAAACCTGTACATTTCCATAAGAAAGACTAAATCATTGTCCCTTCCTCCTCAGTCATATTCCTCCATCCTTCCTGCTCCCACTTAGTTTATTTCACATGAATACTAAAATAGTAACTCATCAGGTGTTGTTTATCTGAAGTTCTGGTCAAGTCATTGTCATTCCCAGTAAGAACCAGACATTATTTCTCATGACTTTAAACAGAGAACTAAAGAATTTAAAGAGGAAGGACATTTGTCTTCATGCACAAGACCGCGGTAATCTCCTGCAGTTTTGTTCACATTATTCCTGTGGATCACGACGCCCTTATCCTCTGTCACATCTGTAAAATTCTTATAGGCTCAGCTGTTTCTCCCGCCGAGGAAACGGCTGTCACAGATTAAACCCTCAAAAGAAAAAAGGGGGAAAAAAAAAAAGGGCAACAGATTAAAGGTCTTTAAACCAGGCTAAACCCATGGCATTCAGCCAGGACCCCCAAACAGCTGAGGCCTTTATCCAGACTAGAGATGTCTCTCGGTGCACATAAATTGAGGAGGCATTCAGTTGCTCTCCTGATTCATCTGCTGTGTGAGAGGCTCTGTCTGCTATGTATAATGCAAAGCAGGGGGAGGGTTTATGTGGAAAAGGGAAACGGTCCCTGGTCCCATTACAATGAATAAGTTGCAGTGGCATGGCTGCTAACAGTTTCCTACATTAGCACCCCCAGAGAGTCATGCCTCAGTGACAGCACTGTACTCAAAGTGGAACTGGGAGGAAGGAAATGGGAAGGGGGAGGGCAGGAAGGAGGGGATGTAGTGGGTTCTCTGACCTTAATGCAAGGGGTGAAAAGAGGTGGAAAAAACAGCCAGAGGGAAAGAAGGGTGGCTGAAAGAAGGAAGAGGAGTTTGGCTGTGGAGTTGCTGGTAGCAGGAGGGGGAGGGGGGGGAGGAGGGTGTGTGTGTGGGGGGTGGGGGGGTCCGTCACCTGTCAATACAGACAGTGAAAAACAACCAAGAACAAGCAGGTGATGAAAAGAGTAAGGCGCGAGAGGGTTGACAGGAGACGAGATGAAACAGCGTCGGGGTGGGGAGGCAGGGTAAAAATCGTCACGAGGATGTCATCGAATCCCCCCCCCCTCTCCCCGCCATCTGCGATGGAGGCGTTCCTCTGGGGCGGCTGATGCAAAGCTCGCGTGCATGTTAGTTCGGTTGTGTAGCAGTGTGTGTTCGAGGACTTTCCTAGCCAGGAAACTCAGTTATTCGCATATCAACAGTAAATTCAGCAGGGAAGAAGAGACAGAGATGGAAGCAGAAATATCTCCATAACCCTGCATTTCCCGTGTAATCCGTGGCCTTCAGCCCTGCCATCTGTCTTATGTCACACACGTCCTCCACAGCGGCCGTTTGATCTCTCTCGTGTCTCTTTTCACTTATCCGACATAACAAAAATAAGTGCCCCCCCCCCCCCCCCCCCCCCAGCCACAGTTCTTCTCGTACCGTTTAGCCTAAACGAGGAAGGCCTGCGCTCCATTTGTCATTAATTGGCACGCTGCAACCATAGATTACCGAACATGACAGCGCCTTTTTCGGAGAAATCTATCTCCCGTGACCTCTCTGTCGCGATTACAGCAAGGTCAGAGAACGCACAGGGAAACCAATCAATAGGATATTGAGTGTGAAAGCAGCTCGAGCCTGATGCATGGGGACAGAAAGGAGGGAAAAGAAGGAAGACAGCCTGGAGAAAGGGTGGTGGGAGGTGGTGGTAGTAAGTGGAAATGTGAGAAGAAAGTAAAGCAAAAAAAAAAAGCTGACTCGCAAAAAAAGAAAGAAGAGGAATGGACCAGGGAAGGGAAAGTATTGGACACGTTCTCGGATATTACAGGCATTGTATGAGAAACGGGAAAAAAAGAGGTGAAAATGGAGGCGAGGGAGAGAGAGGAGGGCCCTGAAGGTGGCTGTAATCTTGTGGGTGGCAGCGATATCAGCAACGCCACAGGCACAGAAAGCCCACGGTGACACTGGTGTGTGTTTGAGACGTGGTCAGTTTGAGGAGAATATTCTAGCCACAGGCACACACACATACGCCCCAGGGAGGTGTCTGATAACAATGTATAGAGTATATTATACACTGCATTCAACACATGTGACTGTGTGCAGGTGGCGGCACACACACTTTCCATGGTGCAGTGCAAGTCTTCAGCCACCTCTCATCGCTTCATACCTTGTCTCCAAGTGGTCAGGTTTTCTTTAACTCTTTAAAGTGGTCATGAAGAACTGCTCTTGAGGCTTTTTCTGAAGTTTCCGAGTGTGTTTTTTTTTTCTTTCTTTGACATCCATGCTGGACCATAAGCCCCACCCCCTTAGGAAGCCATGTCTACTCTCAAGAGCAGGGTCAGTGAAAGACTGATCATTCCTCGTTGTGTGTAGAAGAGCTACGGTAGATCTTTTCTCCCTGCTGCTGTCCGACAGTAGACCCTGTCCGTCTATAAACGCAAGTCTCAGTTTGTTTCAAGTGGGCCAACTATAGGAAGTGGACTACAAAACAAAGTCACTTTCTGCATTTGGCAAAGTATTGCATTGTGGGTAAATGCCGGTAAATGCATAGCAATTGCGTTAAGGGTTCTCTGCCTCATCTGTTGTTCATTCTGCACCCATTGTTGCAGCGTATTTCTACGGAACACTTGCATAAGAAAAAATAAAGAAACCCCAGAACAGTGATAATTTTGACTCCATGTTTAGCTCCCAAGTGGAGTTTTCTTCTTCTCTTTTGCTAAGTACTTGTTCAGTCCCACCTTTGGTGAGAATGGGGTTATATTATTCTGGTTTGTCCCATTTGACCAAAGTGCAGCATAATTATGATCTCGGTCCACATGGATAAACCGCCCTACAACTGAGTCTCCAATCAGACCAAGTCTAGCGGACTATCCTGATGTGAATGCACCCTTAGTCTCAGTTGGAATGGACAAGAACTCTGGCTGTGAGTGAGAACTCTCTGCGCTTCAAAATTCTGTGTTGGCTTTGTTTGATAGTTGCTGGGACACTGGGATAATGGGATAAGTTACACCTTAAAAAGCACATAGAATGAAACAGTACAAATGTACAATGTTGAAGTACCTAACTGTGGAGTCACTGCTGTTCCCAAGGCCACTAGATCCACTAAGAGCTTTGTGTCTGGAACAATTTTGGCCCTTCTTGGCCACTGTTCATTTACAGCTGTTGGCATTTCGAGACATTGGCTATCTTTCCCACTTGATGTCAGTAATTCTTAGACACTATATTTAAGCAGAGGAATTTGCTCTGTGAAAGCATTTTAAGGACCATTAGAGGTAAGAGTCTCAAGCGCCGAGAAGGTTTTGAAGACATTCGTTGAAGATACAGTATATATTGGTGTCAGATGATCAGCCAAAATATCATCTAAAAGTTTTGACCGACCTCTGATTTCTTTATTTAGTGGCAGCATAATGGGCTTTAGGGAGGAATCAGCACTCCATTAGACCCATTGGTACTGATCTGCACTTCCGTTTTTCTGTCATTTGGTATAGGTCAGCTTTCGATTAGAATGGATCTTTAACAGGCATCCTTCCATGGAGACCATTTCTGATGAGGCTTCATTGAACAGATAGATCAGCTGAAGGGCCGCATACCTCTCTCAGGTCCTGTGTCAGGCCTTTGCCAGATATTTTTCCTGTTTCTTAAGGCCATCATTTTCAGATATATTTGATCTGTTGGACAATTGTTTTTTTAAGGCTTAATACGTCTTCTTTTGTCCTCTTTTATGGTTATGTCACTTTGAAAACGCATTGCACACCATGAAGAACAAGATATGGGAGAAATTGTGCTTGAGGCAGGCTCTTAGCAATTTCTTTTTTATTTTTGCCAAGCTGCCTGATAATGTTCATCCATTCATTTTTTTTTTTTAGCACTTAGTCCAATTAAGAGCTGCAGGAAGGCTGTAGACTATCCCAGAAATTGGACAAGAGGCAGGGCACACTCTGGACAAGTCGCCAGTCCATTGCAGGGCTAACACCATAGACTGTATATAAAAGATGGATGGAGCCTCTGTGACATCACCCATAGGTTTCTGAAGAGCTAGAATTCAAGATCAATGGGCAGTTCCCACCGTTGCCATCTTAACGGCGTTACACATGGCGTCTCTCCCAGAAAATACAAAAATTGGCAAAGAGGTAGAGCTAAGAGGGGGAGGTGAGTGTAGGGGTGAATGACTGACATCTATTGAACTCTGACCTGCCTGTAGTTAAAAGCTAACTGAGCTAACCTGGAGGCAACAGGAGCTAACCAGCTAACAGATTAGGTGGGATAAAGCTGTATCATGCTGTTAGCCGGCTAAAAACTTCAATTGTGCTACATTCTTCCTTTTTTGCAGAGGAAAATCTGTCGGTATCAATCAAAGGGACACACACCCTAATTATGCCAGCTTTTGAGATTAAACTACTTCTAAATGAAAGAGTTAGAGAAAAAAATTTTCTCCCCCCCAGAATTGTCATGAAGTTAAACCTGACCCATTAAACCTAAAATGTTTTTGTATCAGGCTGTAAACATGTTTATTTCTGCTGTGAAACTTGGCCTTCTTAACATGGGAGTCTATGGGGATTTGCTCTGTTTTGGAGCCCTTAGTGGATGAAGGGTGAACTACAATTTTTGGCATGTCTGCATAGGCTTGACTTTTAACAGCCAGAGGTTGCTGCTTGGCCAACACAGAGAGACAAACAACCATTCACACTTACACTCACTCCTACAGTGAATTTAGAGTAACCAATTAACCTTACAAAAATGTCTTTGGACGGTGGGAGGAAGCCAAAGTTCCTGGAGAGATCCAATGAATACACAGGGAGAACATGCTAACTCCACGCAGGGAGGCCACAATTCCAATCTCCCACTAGCCAAGGCCTAAACCAGTGTGTGTGTGTGTGTGTGTGTGTGTTTGTGTGTAATGGTTTGCCCTCTCTTCACCTTGCCCTACAACAGACAGAACATGTGCATAATAATAACTCGAGCAATCACTTCTGCAGAAACACTCCTCTGTTTGAATTCTCTTTTTTCATTCCTTCAACCATCCTTCCTCCACGTGCATGCGTGACCCATCGCTTTCTGTCTCAAACGAGTGCTCTCCATGTTGGCCCAGCAGTCCTCCAGTTTGATTCATGAGTGTTTCGCACACTTGCCGTTCCTAGGCTGACATGCAGCTAGAGGTTCCTGTTCTCCCGCTAGGAAGAGAGGCGCAGACATAAAATCTAAACGGCGTATAAAGTCGGGATGCTACAGAGTGAAAATTCAAAAGGAGGCCAGTGAGTACATTTGAGGAATGGGAAGGTTTTAAGGCGTGGACAGACGATGCAGAAATCTGATAAACGGGTTAAAGTAAGAAAATGTTTCAAAAGACTGAAAGCAAACAGAAAGAGAGAGGTGAGAAGGGTCTTCCATTTCAGAGTGAAGAATAAAGATATAAAGACAACGCATATTAGCACAAGTTTGTATGTGTAAAAAGCAGATAATGAGGAAGTGTGCGAGTGGTCTGTGTTTACTCTAATTAACTACATCAAGACTGTCAGACAGCTTTTCTGGCTTTGATCAGCTCACACAGCCTGCCAAAAAGTGTGCACAAACACACTCGTCAATCAGCCGCCGTCTCTTTAATGCTAATCTTCCCCCCTAAAAGCCCCAAAACAACAAAAGGAGCACGAGACTCATTTACTTTCTGAGGATGAAATGAGTGTTGCCAGTCTAGTCGGGTGGATGGCAGATCTTCCTCCGATTGTGATTCCATCCTCATTCCATTCTGCTCCACCCTTGCCTCTGTCACACTCATGACATCTATTACTTTCCCCCTCTCTCACACACACATACACACACAGAGACACACACCTATGTACACATGCACCACTGGCCCGACATTGAATATGTAAATCGACATCTGCTCCAGTACCCAATCTCCAGCCCTCACCATGTGTCTGATATGCTAATGCAGCCAACACAGTTTTTTCACTCCACATCTTCCCCTCCTTTCGTCTTCCCTCTGCTTCCTCTCCTCAGCGCTGACATACCCGAGCCTGCCAACAGGAGCAGATGAGGTAGAGGAGGCGGAGGGAGGAGAGCGTGGAAAGAGGAGAGATGAGCTTCAAACAAAACCTGATAATCATCTTGTTTTGGATGGATGTTACACACAAACAGGCATGTGAGCAGCAGCGAGAAGTCGGGCTTATTAGAGAACGATCGTGAAGAATCCAGGAGAGGGATGCAGAGTGTGGGAGGAAGGACAAAGCTCAATCCTCCAGTGCTTTCTGTACTTCTGCAACCCCTTCCCCCTCCCGCCATTGACTTCACCTGCAACATATCTGCTGTAATGAGCTGAAAGGTCGACACCCTGCAGTCACATTTAGCGCCGCATTCCTGCAGCAGCATGTACACGTGCGCTAAAGTCACACTGTTCAACCCCTGCAAAGGCAGCCAAGCCGCATGCATGGAGCAGTTAGATGGATGGCGTCCGTTCCGGGGACATTGTTCTCAATCCAAATCCTGGAGTGTGCTTTGATTTATAAAGGATGAAATGGGATGCAACCTGTTTCCCAGAGTTCCCCACTTGGCTGTGTTCACAGCTTTTGCTGCTTTGACAGAGTTCTGAGTGAATATATGAATGCTAAAAGAAGCTAGCTGTGTCTCTGCGATTTGTTGGCTCCATGTCAGGCCAGACTTGCTGTGAGGGAGCCATGTTGAAAGCGATACGGGAAGTACAGAGCCGGGGTGTGAGGCTCTGACACAGATTGGTGTCATCACACATAGCATTGCTCCTTTTCTCCCCCATTAATGCACATGAGAATCATTCAGTGTTACTGACAAAATGATCAAATATTAATAGCAATTTTACACCAACAAAATACATTTATAAAGCAAGATCATTACACCTTTAACCCTTAAAACTCCAAGGCATTTTTTGCCATTTTTTTAAAAATGTTTTAACTGGACACATGCAGGTATAAGTTGAATCCTGCCCAGCACATTCAACATGCATGTTATTTTTCTCAGTGCTGCCTTAGTTGTCAGATTATGAGGCTAAAATGATGTGAAAAGAATCAATGGATATAGCACCATAAAAGCCCAACCCCAAACAAACTTTCAAAATAAACAGAATTTTTTATTTTTATTTAAGCATTTTAAAGAAATATCACAAATGCCAATTTAATGTAATCCGATTAAAACATTCTCTAAAATCTTAGCTTTCAGGGGAAAAAAGTATTGTGATTAAGACAAAAACAACAGAAACTGTTTATTTATTTACACCTTTTTTGACTGTTGTGAGTTATTTATGCTCCTGTTTACCTACAATCCTCACAAAATTAACTCAACTCAGAGGCATAAAAAACATTTCATTTTGTTCATTTCAGTCAAATAGGGTTGAGTAGTTTTCTTCTTTCTAGACAAAGATAAGCTCCTTGTCACTAAAAACGTCAGTTTAAAATCAACAAAAGCTATCTAAGTTATTCTATTTTTGCCAATTGATCAAACATTTGACAGGAGGTAGCTTCCTCAATTTCTGGGTCTAAATTGAATTGTCTTAGCAACATTAATTCATACATTATCGAAACCGCTTAGTCCGATTAAGGGTCACGGGGGAGCTGGAGCCTATCCCAGCAGTCTTTGGGCAAAAGGTGGGGTACACCCTGGACAGGTCGCCAGTCCATTGCAGGGCCATCTCAGCAACATATGGGTGATAAAAATATTTTATTATTATGAAATTGGGATAAATAATTCCTTTTTTTCACAGATCACTCAATAGATTTTCCATATAATCAACAAATAAACATTACATTCTGCAGCTAGATTGTAAACATCTTGAACAGGATATTAAAACTTCCACAGATCACCTAAAGGGAAAGCAATCAAACACAACTTACCCCAAAGAGTTACACACCATTCTTGAGAAATTATTGATAAGGTTTGGGGGTGCATACAAAGATTTAAGGGTACAAGATCGCACTAAGAAAAAAAAAGCACAAATTAAAATGTTTATTTCCAAAAACTTTGCTTTACCAAGGGGAGCTTCATGGGACTAAGGTTCGTCATGATAATCAGATTTTCTTTTTATTTTCTTAATGTATTTATTTATTTCGAATAATTGTTTATCATTGAAGGTCAATAATGTTGCTGGACCTGACCGGAGAGGACAGAATGAAAGATAAATAGTTAACAGATATGAAAATGAGAGTATAGAAAACAGAGGAGACAAAGAAACACCCGCTAAGTCTAAAGGTCATGGCCCTTCAATCTCAACAGATGCACCAGACAACTAACTGCTACACCTGTACAGAAATATAAAGAATATCCTACGGCCTTTTCAGAAAAACAGAGCTGACAAACATCAGGACCACCCACACAAAATGAAAAAGTTGAAGGAAAAAAACATTCAGGCTATTACAGCAAAAAAACAGAGTACTAGAAACGAACACACGCACACTCAAGCAAGAGAAATTACACAAGACACTATAATAAATGTTGTTTTTTTCCATTAACAAATGGTAGAGAAAATAGCTAATAATGTGATAACAGCAGTGAAATGGTAAAAATCTGAAACAGTTTGGGGATTGAAAAGAAAATCTTGCGATATTACTAACACAATCTAAGTAGTACATATGTAGTCAGCATTATTTCCACAATGTTCATTATACTGAAAATTTTGCTTCACCAAATGGGAGTTTCAGCGTTAATCTCTACTATATGTCCAGATAAAGAACATTTATAAATGTGATCCCAGCAGCAGTCAAATCAGCCTGACATCTGGGCTAAAACATGGACTGGTGCTGATCTTCAGGATGAGCAGTTGTCTGCGTGGAAACAGCTAAAGCTTTTCATGCTGCATGATGAAACCTGCCACTTAACTTTGGCAATGTCATCAAATCAAGAAGTTTTACACGAGATCTGGCACATGAAAACGACTTTGAAAAGCAACATTTATCCTTCAGATAAATAATCTTGCTGCAACCCCTTTTATTTTGCTAACTCAAGAGAAAATGTTTGCAGCGGATTAACATCATTAGCAGCATGAGAAGAAAAATTTGCAGCAGAAAATTAGCTCGGGTCAAAGCAAGCGCCTGCGACATGCTGCAGCTCGCTTTGAACGAGAGTGTGGCTAAAAGGGATTGACAAAATAATAGGTACGTACAGCAAGCAAAAAAAGGGTGCTACTGTAGAAGTGCATTCTGCTGAAAAAAGTCAACAAAAAAGGCCAAACAATTAGCATTGTCAATGTTCAGAGTCAAAAAACTGCACAGCTTTGAAATTGTGGGACTGACTGAAAATTGATAGATTCAAGCGTTGTGTTGTTTGTTTGTTTTTTTTTAATGTTTTTTTGTGTTTGTTTGTTTCCTTTTTTCAGTTTTTTTTTTCTTTGTCATCTGTTGCAATGACATTTCAGTAATCCCTCAAATGATCACCTGTCTGAACAGAAGTTACATTAACCAAGATGTTCCCAACAGTGTAGAAACTCCAAACCTGACTACAATTTGACAGTTTGAACAGCAAGTATAAGCTTTCTGTTTCAAATCCATT
>NC_136617.1:29396970-29491970 GCF_933228915.1 Telmatherina bonti
TTTCTCTATGTGTCACGATTGGTGGTGGAGGTGGTAAGGACCCAAAATGCGGAGCCGGGAGCCAGAGATTCAAAATCAGGGAGTTTCAATTGCAGAACACTGAAGGAAACACATGAACCTAATACAAACACAAGCATACACAATGGACCAGTAATGAGAACAGAAACCAATGGGTAGAAATGCAGGAAAACCAAACAAGACACAGGTGTGGTGAATGAACTAAACAAGACCAGGTGAAGGAACTAAACAAGGAAGACCAGAACTAAAGATACAAAACACACATCAGTGGGGCTTTGTTGTTAATGAAGTACTGGTGCAGATGCACTGGTGCGTTCATTGTAGCAAAATTGTGAAGCAACTGTGTAGATCAAGAATTACCATATGCCACCACTGTCACATACACAAGTCATATATAAATATGTCAGTTGAATAAAAACATCCACTAAATGAGCACAAGAGTTATAAGAGAAATGCTTTAGAGGGAACTAATGAGTCACATTCTGACATTAACAAAACAGATGTCAATTTAACTGTCTCACTAACTGAAGCATAAGATACAGTCTGACTCATAGATGCACAAAAATGCCATTGCAGTTTTGTCACTTGGTATATAAACATTTAGCCAGAAAATTTCTGATTCAAATGGCAGTGGATTGTCACTTTCATTATTGGAAACCAGCGTGTTAACCAGTGTGTTAAAAACAAAGGTGAAACATTCAACTATCTTTTCCTAATTTAGATTCAGCTTCTTGTTTTCATGCTGTTCTGAAGCACTTTTTCAGCCTTTTTCGTAATAAAGTAAGATAGAGACCTACAAATAGATTTAAGTTGTTGGGATGCCACCAAAGCTGTAAGGAATGAAACTTGTTGGATCTGTAATGCCTAGTAAAGGGATTCTCTTGGATTCTTGCCTAGATGAAGCCTGGATATCTTCAATACCAAGAGGGTTAAAGGATTTTTCCCCCAAGGTTTGTGTCATTCATTTTTTGTGTTTTACTCTTTATATCCACATGGAGAGCCAACCAATATAATAAAAATGTCCGTAAAGACAAAATAATATTGTTATAAATTCTGCATTCACACTGTAGTTCATATACCTGGCCTGTAAGTGGTGCTCTAATGGTGAAACAGAAATACAGCAAAAGCAGAGAAGAAGACATGAAGCGTGTGCTGAACCAAACGCTATTCCACCGGGAACATCTCTAGTGTCACTGAATATCACAATATATAAGTGCAAATGGAAGCTCAAATTTCACTAAAAAGCTATTACACTCTCATCAGGTGATTTTTCTGATTAATCAGATAACTTTTCAGAACATATCACAAAAGCGTGATGGAAGCACCTTTTCCACATTTACATGTCTCCAGATGTGATGTGAGGGGTCATGACCAGTTTATATCCGGTAAAGATGGCGCGGTGTGGAACAGACAGCAAATATCAGATTTTTAGAAAAGAAAATGAGTGAGAATAACTTTGAAAAGCTGTAGCAAATTCTTCGCAGCAAATAGAAAGCCCCAAAACAACGCTACGTGGCTATGTTGCATAAGCCGCTATTCTTGTAAAATCTCATTCTTCTCGAGATTTTATGAGACTTGAGGCTTATGTGCTAAACACAGTTCAATGGAAACACCTGCAAATCACAATTGT
This sequence comes from Telmatherina bonti, assembly GCF_933228915.1. NCBI lineage: Eukaryota > Metazoa > Chordata > Actinopteri > Atheriniformes > Telmatherinidae > Telmatherina > Telmatherina bonti. The sequence continues at coordinate 29,398,619 of NC_136617.1, forward strand.
CGTTTGTCAAAACCTACAAATATCACTTTTACTTTGCATAAAAAATGGAAACAGCTTCTGTTGCAGATGGATTTTCAGTACACTCCATCATATAAGGATTGAAAGTGTGTTCATCAATACAAACAAAAGATTTTGATTATTTAGTCTTTTTTCAACAAAACCAATGTAGACTTATACACCTTAATCTCACCACTACGGCCCCTCAGCTTTTTGCACTAGTTGTCAGCTGCTTTCTGATGCTCTTCGTTCCAGAAAGTAGTAAGAAAAAGGATGTAAAAAGATGCGAGAAATGAAGACCAAGTCTTTTGAGTGAGCGAGAAACCGGAGTATTGCTCTTTATTTGGAGCAATGTGGGTAGAATTAGGACTGGATCAGTGCAAACATTGCAGTGGTGAAGGAGGGATGTATAGGTGGGTGGCTGTGAATTATTAATCAGACCGTGATGCTCTGGAAGGGGAATATGAGTGAAATATCCAATGTGCAACTCTTGTAAACACCAAACGTAGAATCTTGTCTTGTTCAAAGTCAGTCAGAATATTGCTGCTCATGTAAACATAACTAACACCTGCTGACAGCTATAAAGCACAGCGACTGCTTAGCATGTAGTGACTGAGTCCCATTTATTTATCATTTAGTGTAAGGACCATTCATGTGTTCCGTTCCATGCGTTGCAGCCTAGCATACATCTCTTGAGTTTCATCAAAACATGATTTCAGACTTCATTTACAACCTTCTACCACTGAGTACTTATACTACTGAAGTACAAATGTATAAAAAGCACTTAAACTTCATGAGAAATACATTTTGTACTTCTTTATCTCTTACTGCACTGAAAGTTTTCCATCTTGAAGGGCATTTCGTTTGTGATAAAAAAAAGCATGGATATGAGCAAAATGACAGGCGGGAAATGCACGACAATCAAACAATGTTGCCTCAAGATGTTTATGTCATTATTTCCACTAAGATTTGCAAGATTTTGATGAATGAAAAAAGTTCCATCATTTACACAAGGAATGAGTCTTCTGCAATACATGACCGATTTCTTTGAAGGGGTGTGGGGTGCGGTGTCTCTATGCTTTGATAAACGAGGGGCTATTTAAAGGTCACTTGTAGCTGAGTCCCTTGTAGTAAAACCACTTTTAGAGCTTTTTTGTCATGTTTCAACAAAACCTCGTACCCCACCTGGCCGTTACACTAGTCCACAAGTGTCAAACTCCAGTCTTCAAGGGCCAGTATCCTGCAGGTTTTTGTTGTCTCAATGCTCCCAACACACCTGACCAAAATGATCTGGTATGACAAGAAGCGGCTGGATTCATTTGATTTGAATCAGGTGCGTTGGTGCAGGGAAACATCTAAAACCTGCTGAATGCTAGCCCTCAAGGACTGGAGTTTGACACCCCTGCACAAGTACAACAACAGATGCCTGAGTTCTAGACGTGTAGCTAAGAAGCACATAAACCTGAAGGGGAACATGAATTTCAGCTTTCTGACTTAATAGGAAAGATACTGGAACAGAGACGAAAAGCTGATAACTAAACCTTATGGCTGCTTTTGTAGGCTAACAGTGTTAATGGTCATCCTAACGAATACTTGCATGTTTATTGTGTATATGTGATGCTTCATGTTAGAGCATATTGGACTTTGTGTGAATCTCTGTATTTCTTAATAACACCTTCCTGGGAGTCTGGCTGCACTGTAAGGTGGACAGCTCATTGTATACCCCTCAGCCTCGACATGTTGTGAAAGCACACACACACATTTTGCAACCAGCCACAAAGATTGCCTCAACACTGGTGTCTGATGAACAGGAACAAGCAAAGAGGGAATGTGGATGGCAAGAAAAAGCTAAAGAAAAATGGATATGGATGCATGATAAGAAATTTAACATAGTTTAATAAGAAAAAAAATGGTTTCATATCAAGTTAAATAACTATTACGAGAAGAAAACATTATATTGCTGCAAGAATGTGTTGAATTTTTTATTAATCTGTTTGTATTGTTTAGTATTTTACACAAAATTTAAAAAAAAATCCTTGAGGTTCTGTTTCACTCAAATCATACACAACACAAATATTTTGGCTGCTTAATTCTTCTCAGTTTACCTGATATTGGCAGAAGAGCTAAAAGGTTGACCTGGCACACCGGCTTCCATCAGGCTCATTTTCTCCTGCTGGGCCTTAAATAGCAGCAGTGCTCCAAGTGTGATTATCATTAATTCAGTTTAATTTCCTCTGCTGTAATGAAACATTCATAACCATGCATGAATTATTGGGTTTTAATATTGGAGTGGGCATCACCAGAAAAAGGCTGGATGACAGAGTTGAAATTTTAAGCAGGGCTCAATATTTGAACAGTGAATTCCAGTAAAACCACAAAGACGTATTGACTTCTGTCGATTGTGTTTCACTTTAGCTCTTAGAGAATATTTAGTTTATTGAAGTATCGGCTTGTCTCTAAGGTACAAAAGTGGTGTATAAGAATGTGGAAAAGGCTAAAAATACTGGCATAGGAACTGACTAATGAAAAGGATGTGAAAAAGATAAATATGTGTAGGGGAGCATTTGATCAGTGTTTTTGACAAAGTATTAAAAATATCAGGCTATTATAACTTACTTTATGCTGCACCAAATTATTTTTTGCCAGTTAATGACTAATATAATTACTATACTCCATTCAGAAAGCATGAAGTAAAAAACCTGGTGAAAAAATTAAGCAGTAGACAAGCTAGCATTATTGCTAACAAGCTAACCTGCTGATATTAACTACCGACTTCTGTTTTATGGTTACGGTAAAACTTGTTAGAGGGGTTAGTCCATTTTCAGCCAAAAACCTGGGGTATTTATTTCTATTCCCTTTTGGAATAGAAAACATTAAGATGCTTGCTGTAATATAAATGTCAAGCTAATGGTGAAATTTTAACTATAGAAATGTATTGTTAAGAGGTCAAACCTAGTAAACAGCTGCGTGGTGGGCACTCGACATTTACATGGTGCAAAAAGAAAATGAATATCCAGTTAGTCTGACAAAAATTTTACTTTTAAAATTCATGTAACCAAGTTTTATAAACCAAAAAGGGCAATTATCAAATCTCTCTAAGCCAGATTACTCCCTGCATAATGCTAATGGAGGTGAAAGAATAGTCCTTTAGACATTGCACATGCTCTAAATATGCATAAATTTGCATCTTTCTGACAAGTCTATAAACCATAAGTGCATGTTTAAAAAGCAGTTTTTTTCTTTCTTTTTCTCAAATGGTTAAATGCGTCAGTGTTAGTTTGTTGTCATGCTAACATTACAACTATGACGTCACCTGACACAGCAGCAGTTCAATTAACTTGGATATCTTTTGTTTAGATGCCATATTGCGTTCCAGCTTGCTTTGAGGCCATCTCTTGTATTTACAGACCCTAATTTCTTATTTCAGGATGTTTTTAATCTTGGCTAGGAGGATCAGCTTCTAATAACCATCTCATATCTAAATGTCAACCATATCTGCCTACCATATGTTAGAAAATAAAATGATGTTTTAATATTAAAACACGTCTTTACCTGCAATATTGTAACTCCTGAAATTGGCTATATACGATTCCATAAATTAAACACATCAGTGAGTATATTTGAAAGTATTTTCATTTGTTTACATGGAAAAATTTGCCAAGAACAGGTCAGATTTTGTGGGGGATCAAAGTTTGGAAAACAACCAACTTGTTAATTAGCACAGCTTGCATTCAGCCATGGATTCAGTCACTCTTGGTGAGGTCCATCCCTCTCTTTGCCTCTCTCCATCTCTTCACTTTTCCATTAGATTCAACCATTTAAAGGCAACCTATTCAGGCAAATATGATTGTAAATGGATGTGATGGGAGAGCACTGCTGCCGTGTAAGCATGCAGCACAACAAAACTTGAATGTTGATGTTTTCTAAATAGAGTTACCAACTCCAGTAGGTCTTCAAAAGTTTCTTCACATATTCCACAAATTTGGAACATAATGCACATTTTGTTGAGTAATTTGATTACCTTCAAGCGCACGTGTACTATGACAAGGCCTGTTGTACAATTAAACGTCCAGGTCTAACTCAGGAGCTGGCAGTATGTCCTTATTGAGTTTATAGGAAGCAAAAAAAGTGATTCTTGGCCCTGTTGCATGATATACAAACTGTTAGCAAAGTTATTTATCGTTTTAACTTCGTACAAACTAGCCATTTACAGTATAGGCTGTGTGCACTAAAGTGTGTGGTTGTGTACAAAAGACCGTATATAAAAGATGGACGGAGCCTCTGTGACGTCACTCGTAGGTTTATGAAAAGCTAAATTGAAGCTCATTGGGCCGTTCCTATACCATCGCCATCTTGGCAGCATCACAAGTGTCGTCTCTCCCAGAAAATACAAAAATGGGCAAAGAGGTAGAGCTGAAAGGGGGGCTGTGTGCATTGGGGTGGATGATTGACACCTAGTGAACTCTGACCTCCCTGTAACTAAGAGCTAGCCGAGCTAACCTTGTGAGTTTCCAGTGAACCTGTTAGATATAGCTTGAAGTAACATTGTATAACATCATCCCCATGACTTTAAAAAACTATGCAATGAAAAACAGTAAACTGAAAACAGATAATGCCAGCAGAGGAAGAAATTTTTAGCAAGAGAGACAAAAAGGTTAATTATGTGACAAAATTGTTTTATATCATTTTAAAAAGAAAAGTCACTGTTAAATCACCAAAATGGTTGAATGTGTGCATTTGTGTGTGGGCATGTCTGTGTAAGGAAGCTGTCAACTACTCCAGGCAAGCGAGTTCCAGCAGTGTGTCAACCTAATGGGCAGAAACTAGGGCATGGTGAATTATTCATTGGGTTTTTCAAGGGGAAGAGATGCTTCCAATATCTTTCCTTTGGAAAATCGTGAGGACCCTGCTCTCATAAAACACTCAGACACATGTGAGCCAAACAAGGATGCTATCAAATCACGTCGCTGCCAACAAATCCTTCCTAAATTAATGTTCATGTTTCTAAACACAAACAAAGCAGCAGCTAGCTCAAACCCACTGAGACTCTCTCTATGTTAATTAAAGGAAATGAACCAAGTCGCAGAGCAATTGATCCATTGGGTAACTTACTTAAAGGTATATCAAAACCATCCTTTTCACTCTTGGGAGATCATTTTCACACTCTGAGATATATTCAGTTGGGCAGCTGGTTTTACAGCATGATTGCATCAACCGCATGCCCCACTTGCAAATAAAATACCCGAGAGGTAACACTAAATAACAGAATCCTGGCAACCCACTCAATTTTTTTTACAGATTTCTTGTGATATTTTGATTGATCAATAGAACAACTTAGCCACTGGAAATTTACACAGAAAAACAATTACTAACAAATTTTGATCAAGAAAAACAATGGATTTACAGAGACAAAGAGTGACCATAGCTGCTACTATTTATGTGGAAGCTTGTTATTTTATTTTCTTATCTTAAGAACTCTGCCTGTTATTTTTTTTTTTTGTCAACATAACCACTTATTGCTACTTAGCCCAAGATATTTAACTATTCTCTTTAATCTTGAGATCACAAGATTATCAATGTAAGTGATCCATCATTTAGCCCTAATTTCATTGTTCACTGTCTCAATTTTAAATTCTATTCTACAGTCATTTAGCAGATGCTTTTATCCAAAGCGATGTACATATATACCCCGATAGGCACATAGCGGGTCCTGGGGGGGGGTATTGATCCTCCAACTTTTGAGTTGAAAGACGACTTTAAGTCTTGAAGACTTTAAGAAACTTCAGGCCTACAGAATTATTAATTATTAATTAATTAATTAATTATTAATTAACATAATTAATTAATTATGTTGTGGAACTATACCTGATTTTATTTTAATTTCATTAACAAAAAATGTTTTTACTCTAACTAGCATAAACTTTTTGTGACATTTTTTTTTCTGCCAATTGCTAAATGACGGACATTGCAATAGCAATGAACCCCAGCTCTCTTAATGCGTGAACAACAGATCTTGTAAACAGAACAGCATTGCAAGTGACAGCCACCTCCACTGGTTGCCATTGCATGCACAGAAAAGCAGCCTAAAAGGATCAAATCTGAGGAAGAGAAGAAAGATCAACAAAGGAATTAAGCTTGTGTAAATCTCGGTACCCGGACCATGTCCTCCACCTCTGGATCTACCTCTAAGGGTTTGACCGCATCAACTTCTGTGTCTCTCTATTGTATATAATACATAATAATATAAATATACTTCTGTATCATTACATTGTAAATGTACAGTGTAACATGGCTAAGTCACGTTAGCATTTAGCACACAGTCAAACTTTATATAAAACAACAAACACAAACCGCTTTACATAACAAAATCCCTTTCAAGCCCAGTGGCCGATTGTTCACTTTAGTAGGTTGGGATGTCATTTTGTAATGTAATCTATGACATCATAAGACATCATAATCTTACATTAGCATCCAAAACTTTTGTAGTCAGGCTTCTATGGTAAAGTAACACAGCTTATGAAAGAAATGGCTTGTTATGCTATCATTTGCACTGAGATTTAAGTGAAAAAAAAGTTGTTCAATTGAAATGCAGCTTGTTACTGCATTCAAACCAATAAATTAGCAAGTTTCTTCTGGAGAATCGCAGGAGTATGAGATGTGCTTGGTATCACATGCATGTTGGGTTGGAGGAGAGCTCAACGAAGCGGAGGAGTGACTTGAAAAAACTTTTAGGGTCAGGTCTTACATTTCAGACTAAACTGTTCTCCTCGCTGATGGTTCACAAGTGTGCAGAGTCGGGTATAGAGGTATAGCTCTCTTAAAGTTGCTGGTGATGGAAAGATTTGATGTGTAAATGTGTGATCTGACGTATATATTCTAGATTTTAATATAAAGCATATCTGAGGCCTTTTTCTTGTACAACTGGACTTTTACCATCTTTATATATATTATAAGGTTTATTTACTTGATTGTTGTTTTTATTACTTTACCAAAAGTATGATTTATCTGTTTCCTTTGATATGTTTAAGGGAAAATGGATAGAAAATAGCTTTGGGCTATAATTTGATATGTTTACATTTATATCTTCTGAAGTGACTTGCATTGTCCCACCCAAAAATATAAATTAAAATCTATTGTCTTTGTGTAAGCAAGCATAGCTTATATGATGATAATGGCCATGTAACATGAACGGTCACGTTATGTCAACATGATGGAAGAAACAGATATAATACCAGATATCCTGCACAATATGTTTACATTATCATAATGATGCAACTGTAATCCATTGTTTTCTGTTGGTGTCTGACCTCAGATTATGTGACTACAGAAATACCTATCAATTATATGTTTTCATTCATTCATTATCCTAACCGCTTAGTCTGATTAAGGGTCGCGGGGAAGCTGGAGCCTATCCCAGCAGTCTTTGGGCGAAAGGCAGGGTACACCCTGGACAGTTCGTCAGTCCATCATCAATGGTAAGGACCATTGCATAGTTGCTACAACCCTGCCACACTGTTCAGGACTGTTAGCTGGAGCTGCTAAAATAGCAAAAGCTTGCCAGTGTTTTTCTATCGATGGGTTTCTGTGCAGCATCACATCAGGGCTTAAATCAGCCAGGAGGCAGAAAGCAGCCCTCCTGTCAGTATGTTTGGCAGAGCTGAGCTCCAAAACAGAGATGAAAGGGCAATTAACTTTACCAATCACGTAAAAAAGATGGATGAAAATTATTTAGGATTTCAAGGGTGCTTACAGACCTTTGCCAAGATCAAAAGAAGATTGTGGATCCTGTCCAGTCCTGCAAGTCCCAAGCAGTAATATATCTGCAGTGTTTGTTTAATGTTTTAAAATGGTAAATCTTTGGTCATAACAGCTTTTGAAAACAAACATAAATATAGAGGATTCCTCTGCATGCAGATATCTTTATAAAGCTCCTATTTAGTGATATTCTTAAGTGTATAAGGTCATACAATTACTCATTTAAATATGCGACAGCTAGTTTGGTCAGAGACATTGATCTAAACTGATTACACTGTTAGCTTGTCCTCCTAAATGTTGATTTCACCATCATGCACTGCTCAAAATGTTCCTATACCTTTCACAGGCATCCTTTAAATAATGCTGATGTAAATTTACTGAGAAATTAACACATTCACGACTATGAATAGCTTGTATGTTTCACCTCATTTCTGTTACACAAGACAGGTAAGGTCCTCTCCCTGAGCCACCCCCCTATCATGGTGGACGGCCTTGTGTGTGTCCTGAAGATCCTAATTGCTATGTTGTTAAGGGCTTTATGTTCCTGGTAGGGTCACCAATGGGAAACAGGTGTCTAGGCGAGGGACCAGACTAAGTGCAGCTCAGACATTGATGATGATGACATTGACCATGGGGATAAATGTTGCCCCGCCAGAATGCGGGTCCCCAGGGCCCCCATCTGTAGCCAGGCCTGGGGTTGAGGCCACCAGGGGTGAGGCATGAGGGCAAGCATCTAGTGGCCGAGCCTTTGCCCGTGGGGCCTGGTCAGGCTCAGCCCGAAAGGGTTAAATGAGCTCCCTCCTGTAGTCTCACACCCACGGGAGAAGCCGTAGGGGTTGGGTGCAATGTGAGTTGGGGTGCAGCAAAAGGCGGGAACCCCGGCGGTCCGACCCTTGGCTGCAGAAACTGACTCTAGGAACATGGAATGCCTGAGCTTGTGTGGTTCCGTTTAGACATAGTTGGACTTACTCAGTGTTTCTCAGTTCCGCTCTGGAATCAGTACCCTATAAAAGGGCTGGACCATCTTCTGCTCTTGAGTTGGTCCCAGTGAGAGGCGCCAAGCAGGTGTGGGCATGCTCATTGCCCCCCGGCTTTGTGCCTGTATGTTGGGGTTTACCCTGGTGGACGAAAGGGTAACCTCCCTTCTCCTTTGGGTGGGGGAACGGGTCCTGACTTTGCACCAAACAGCAGTTTGAGGTACCCACCCTTTCTGAAGTTCTTGGAGAGTCCTTGTGGGTAGTGACCTAAAGAACGAGATCAAGCATACAGGCAGCTAAAATGAGTTTCCTCCGCAGGGTGGCCGGGCTCTTCGTTTCGAGACAAGGTGAGAAGCTCGGTCACCTGAGAGGGGGCTCAGAGTAGATCCGCTGCTCCTCCACTTTGACAGGAGCCAGTTGAGGTGCCTCGGGCATCTGATCTGGTTAGGGTGCCTCCTCTTTGGTGAGGTGTTCTGGGCATGTTTAAATAACTTTTAATAATCATGGCCAGTGCCTGTCCACGCCCACTCCACACCCCTCTCCGGGAGAGGATGTGGCTTTCTCTAGCACCTGCTCAGTAATTTTAGAGGTCATGCTCACCTAGCTGGAGGGAGTGGTTATTTCCCTTCTTGAGGTCACAAAGGTAAAGATCTCACACTCACATGTTTAAAGACACATTTGCTAATAAGTGGAGCTAGTAAGTGAGAGAAGTGACAGAATTTTCTCATTTTTGAGCCTCATACACAGGCTATGAGGACACATATGGCTGTTAGAAAACTTTTAGAGAGTGAATGTTGCACAATATGGAAGCTTTAAATGGTATTTTTAGAGTTTAAGTCATTTTGTTATTGAATTAATAAAGTTTTCATGCAAAGTAAAATCCAAGTTTGCTCATGAAATTTTATTCCACTCAGCAACTAATTGCATTTTAATCCTCTAGTTGATTGAGTGTTCAAGACATATCACTATATAGTAAAAAAACCCAAAAAACTGTTTTCAACCACTAGAGGTAATCGTCATGTACAAATATGTTGTAATAGCTTCCATCTTAAAAATGTTCATGCTTCTCCATCTTTTCCAATTTCTTGAGCTGTTTAGCAAACATTACATTTTTATGTGGTCGTGATACAAATAGCACATCCACAAATATATGTATATTCCACAGGCTTGTGGCTTTAGTGGGCTGTTTGTTCATGTCAAAGTCAGATGCAAAACAGATTATTATTGGCTATCAAATCAGATCTATATGAACAGAGAATTGAATAAACACTTTCTAGTTAAGAATCTTGGAGTTATTTTTGACCAGGATCTGTCCTTTGACTCAAATATAAAACAAGTTTCACCTACATAATACTGACAAAATGAGAAACAATCTCTGTTAGAGTAATGGAAAAACCAGGCTTGAGTTCATTATTATTGGGCCATTCTTATAAAAGCTCTGAAAGGCCACCAACTGATTAATATTGCTGCAAGTAGAATTTGCAGGAAAAATCATAGATCTTAAACTTTAGCTTCTCTTCACTGGTTTTACATGAGACTTTTAATTCTTCTGCAATTCCTCTTTAGTTAAATCTACTTTAAAAAGATGAAAAATGACCATGTAAACACTTATTGTGTAAAAAAAAAAAAAAATTCTGAATTAAACTTAATTTTTAAGTGCCTGGTTTATTCTCGTTTTAAATCCGAACAGATTAATTCCTCTGTTCCTCAGTCATGTAATCATTCATTCTGCTCTAAATTAATTCTCATTACATTGTCTCATCCCAATGACACACCTATTCCACGTAGTGTTCCGCCTTCCGACTTTGGTACATTATCTTCCTTCTCCTCAGCAGCTGGGAAAAGTGCAGTAGTATGCTGGTACTTCAAAATTATAATCAAAACCCAAACAAAATTGGTTCTTATTATGTGGTTTTCCATGTTGTAGCTGAAAGGACAAGATGCAAGAAGTGGAATGTGTTTATTTCTGGTAACATAACTACATCACATCCACCTTCTGTCCAATCACAGCCCTTCCCAACCCACAGATCTAAATGGAAATTAAATAAAGGCGAATAAATGTGTTTTTCAAAATGACTATTTCCATACGAGCTTGAGGGAGAATACTTTTATTTGGAATTATTTTATTTGGGATGATCAATTTCAAATCAAAAACATCATGTAACTGTGGCCATTGATTTGCTGTAAAATCCAGGACAGAATTTTAAATTATGTTTCTCACATATAAATCTCTTCATGACCAAGTTCCAAATATCTAAGCAGAGCATTTTACTTCAGGTTTACTTGTGGTTCCTTCATTTTCTAATTACACCAGCCATTCTTACTGAATAAGCGCGTTTGCTCGGAAAGTTCGGTTAATTTGAGTTGGTTTAAATGTGCAAACCGATTTTGATGCAAATCAAAGAATTGAACACCTACAAATATGCTGCTACTTGGTCTACTTCAAGTTCCTTAGTAATTTTTCATGTAGTGGAGCCTCCGGTGAAGATGGCAGTACGTTATGCATAATGTCTGATTTGTTTAATTAGTGCAATGTGAAAGCAGATTTGGTCCGACAGAATGTTGTCATCTTAATTGCACCGAGCCTAGCGGACCACTCGGTGTTAATGCACTCTAAAAAGTAGAATACGAGGCAATGCCTTTACGTATCAAGCTCCCCTATTATTGAGACAGTTCTGCTTCTGCTGGAAGTTCTTCTTTTTCCTTTCCACTGCGCTCATGCACTCATACATGCCCAGCATGGGGGATGGAGTCAGAGAAGATTTATGTGCAATCCTTTTGTGTCTTTAGTAAGATTTTTTTAAAGGAATTGGCTTGTATTTGGATTGTCAAATGTTGATCCTCGAGGGCTGTAGTCCTGCAGGGTTTTCAGTGTTTCCCTGCTCCAACACACCAGACTTAAATTAAAGGGATCCCACAGTCTATGAAATTCTGCAAAAAAATAATTTATTTCAGTCAGGTGTGTTGGAGCAGCGAAACATTAAAACCAGCTGCATTGTGGCTCTCCAGGACCAGAACTGGACACTCTTGGCTTATCTGAATGCAGTTATTATTAACTGGATTAATGTGGATCGTGTAATGGATTTTTTTCAATGAACTGGGTTGAATTAGACTGTGACTATAAGGATGCTTTGATATTACAATGAGTTGGTGCTAAACAGATAACTGATCTGAACTCTGAACTGATCTGAACTCTGAACTGAACTGAACTCTGAACTGAACTGAACTAAACTCTGAACTGATGAGAACTCTGAACTCTAATCTGAACTAAACTGAACTCTGATCTGATCTGATCTGAACTGAACTGAACTGAACTGACCTGAACTGAACTGAACTGAACTGAACTGAACTGATCTCATCTGAACTCTGAACTGATCTGAACTCTGAACTGAACTGAACTAAACTCTGAACTGATGAAAACTCTGAACTGATCTGATCTGATCTGAACTGAACTCTGAACTGATCTGATCTGATCTGATCTGAACTGAACTGAACTGAACTGAACTGAACTGAACTGAACTGACCTGACCTGAACTGAACTGATCTCATCTGAACTCTGAACTGATCTGAACTCTGAACTGAACTGAACTAAACTCTGAACTGATGAAAACTCTGAACTCTAATCTGAACTGAACTGAACTCTGAACTGATCTGATCTGATCTGATCTGAACTGAACTGACCTGAACTGAACTGAACTGATCTCATCTGAACTCTGAACTGATCTGAACTCTGAACTGAACTGAACTAAACTCTGAACTGATGAAAACTCTGAACTCTAATCTGAACTGAACTGAACTCTGAACTGATCTGATCTGAACTGAACTAAACTCTGAACTGAACTGAACTGAACTGAACTGATCTGAACTGAACTAAACTGATCTCATCTGAACTCTGAACTGATCTGAACTGAACTGAACTCTGAACTGAACTGAACTAAACCGATCTCATCTGAACTCTGCACTGATCTGAACCCTGAAATGATCTGAACTGAACTGAACTGAATTCTGAACTGATGAGAACTCTGAACTCTAATCTGAACTGAACTGAACTGAGCTGAACTGAACTAAACTGAACTCTGTACTGACGTGAACTCTCAACTCTGAACTGAACTGATCTCAACTGAACTCTGAACTGATCCGAACTCTGAACTGATCTGAACTGAACTGAACTGAACTGAATGTGGTATCTCATATTGCAAACAGCCTAACAAGGACAAACCTTCTGTGTCAAAGTGTTTCTGTCCTTTCTGTCCCTGAATTCAGAGCTGCCAAGGAGTCAAACCGTATGTTACAGACGACATTTACAACAAGGTCTATTTCTTTTCTACCTATCTGCCACTCTCTTCTGTAGCAACCCCCCTCCCCCCCAAACTCCCCCCTCCTCCTGATTGCCTCTCTTTCTCTGTTCAATCTGACTTGCTGACATTTAATTAGCTGGTGAATGGAGGATGCCTCGCCACATCAGTCCTATAGTGTAGCTGACCTTTTTCTACTGGGTCACATATCTGCCATTAAATCCCCGCCATCCATTCACAAACACACACACACACACACACACACACACACACACCTCACCTGAACAAAGCATAAGCACATATAGACCAGTGTGATGTAGAGATCACATTACAGTAAGTTGGAAGGCTGTTGTGCAAGAATAACTAGATGTAGAAGGATGTGTTTTATGATCTGCAATGCTGCCAAGATCTATATGTCTGTGTGTGTGTGTATGCATGCATGATTTGACATCTTTGAGAAGTGGTGCAGGTTTGATGATGTGCTGTTGTGAGGAGTCTTCCTTTCAGTCGATTGCATCAGTTTTATCAGCCATCATAAGAGGAGAAACAACAGTTATCCTTTCATCTTTGGTCAGTGCAAAATGCCCATGCTGCAACCGAAAGCTGCACACACACACACACACACACACCTGCACATGCAGTCAAAGCCAATCAGAAGTTTCCAGTTTTGTCCCCCAAACCCCCACCCCCTCATCACTAACACTTCTCCACTCCTGAGCGCTGTGGCATATCACCTAGTAACATCAGCTGCCAGACACCTCCTATCAGGATCGGTTTGGAGGCCTTTTAATCTGCCCTCTAAAAAAAGTCTTTCCTGTCAATGGAGAGAAACGTGACTTCAATACCAAAGGCAGGAAAGGGAGGGGAAGCAGTGGTGGAAAGATTCGGTTTGAGGGATTGGCAGAGCGGGCTACCCAACTGGCCCCGAATGCCTGCGCTGGGCTGCAGCCCAGACAGTTTTTTTTTGTTTTTTTTCTGGCCTGAGAGGTTGGAAAGCATCCTCTGCATAGACACACAGGGAAAGCAAAATACAGCTTTATCATGGAGGGTGGGAGGGATGTAGATCACTGGGCGTAGAAGAGAAACTTACAGATGGAGATGTGGAAGTGAATGCAGAGCAATGGATAAATGCGTGCAAAGGATGTTGAAATGTGCAATATTTAGATAATTTAAAGCCAGGCTTAACATTTTTTTTTTTTTATAAATAGTTGTTGTGGAGCCAGTTTAGCCATACCAAGCTTTAGAACTATTAAGTTGTGAACTGATATGTATGTCTCTTGATACTATAAACTTTAATACAGACAAATTAAATAATAAATACACTAAAGAAAGTGTTCCTCCCACGTTCTTTTGGTGAAATATACGCTCACTCATTAGGTCCACCTTTTAAATTACTTGTGAACACAAATTACTAAATTGCCAATCACTTGGCAGCAACTCAATGCATTTGGACATGTTGACATTGTCGGGATAGCTTACTTAAGGTCAGATATGGACTCATCAGAATGAAGAAGGGAATGTAAGTGACTTTGAACGCTGTAAGTTTGTTGGTAGCAGATGCACTGGTCAGAGTATTTTAGAAACTGCTGCTCTCCTGGGATTTTTGAAGAAGATTAAAATTGCCAGTAAGCAGCAGATATCTGGACCAAAGTGTTTTGTTGATGTTAGAGGAGAATGCACAGACTAGTTGGAGACGAAGGAAAAGCAACAGGAACTCAAATAATCACTTGTTACAAGCAAGTTAAGCAAAATAGCATCTCGAAACAAAGAGCACGTGTAAGGCTGAAGCAGGTGGTAAGAGACCAGAAAACTGAGACTATATTTCACACAGATTCTCCAAAACTGGACAGCGAAACATGGAGAAACCTTTATCTGATGAGTCTTAATTTCAACTATGACATACAGATGAAGGGTTTAAACATGGCGTAAACATGAAAGGATGGATCCAGCTGCGTACGACAGATCAGGCTGCTAGCAGTGGTGTAATGGTGTGGAGGATATTTTCTTTGCATGCTTTGGACCCTTTAGCACCAACATGGCATTGAGCACCCCAGCCTGTCTGAGTATTGTTGCTGACCATGTTTATAACCACAGTGCAGCATATTCTGGCTACTTCCAGCAGGATAATGCACCATGGCTCAAAGCTCACATCATCCCAAACTGGTTTGAAAATGACAATGAGTTCACTGTACTGAAATGGTCCCCACTGAACCTACAGAGATAATTTTCATGGATGTGCAGCTGACAAATCTGCAGCAAATATATGATGTTATCATTGTAATGTGGAGCAGAAATATCTGAGGAATGTTTTTAACACATTTCTAATCCATGTTATGAAAAATTAAGGTAAGTCTGAGACAAAGGAGGTTCCAAGCCAGTACTAGCAGGGTGTACGTAATGAAGTGACCAGTCAGCGTACAGGGTGGTCAATGCATTACATGCATTGCTAGGTTAAGTGAAAAAAAAACAAAAAACATGAAAATAAAACATTCTCATGCACACATATCAGGTACTGGTGCCTGATGGGACATTTAAAGCTAAATTTTTTTGATTTCCCAGTTATAAACTGGTCAACATATGTTTTGTAGATTCCCCTACCCTGATCTGTTTCCTGTTAAGATAAAGTGATTTTTCTTCAAGAAGACATAGGAGACACTCCAGTTCAAAAGACATTTAATAGGGTAGTAAATGCCAAAAGATTTAATATGTCTTGTCCAGTCATATGAAACTGGTTTTTACGTCATATTAACCAATTAAATGGTGTGGGATGAAACTTTAACCAAAGACATCAATGAAGGAGTCAAATATAGTCTGACAAAAATGTGTGACATGGTTTTAAAACTGGCCTAAAAAGATTCTTGTGCTTCTTTGCAATGACCACAGGCAGGGTCAGCAGCCTGTCTTCATGGACAATTTTAATCAACTACTTTGACTGTAGAAATGTATTTACTCAAAGCTGGCATTTCCAAGATCAGAGATAGGATTAGCAAAGCCCTGTTCCTATAGTGAGTTTAAGGTTGAGAAAAATACTAGTGTCAGCTGACAACCGAGACCATCCAGAAGTCTTGAGAGAGGATTTGTCCCTCGATAAAAGTGTTGTCACTGATTCCAGTCTAGTTCTGGTGTTAGTTGGCATTCTCAGCCTTTTCTCCTTTTCCCATCCATAAGAAGTGATTCTTGACAGTCGCCCTTTAAGGAGATTATATTTAATTAGCTTTCAGTGAGACGTAAATGGATCGAGTGAAGGTCCAGATGTCTCTGTGAGATCAGGTTTCTTAAGGACATAATTTAAGGATATGGTAGAATGAAGATCATTTTTCAGGCATGGCAGTTCTTATTTTGCCCTCCGCTTTAACAGTTGCCTAATTTTTCTACTTGCACAATGCATACCATGCCAACTCTTTCAGACTCACCTTTTGTTTTGTCTTGTCAACTTGGGCTATATTTGTGGCAGAAAATAAACAATTGTAAAAAAAATGTTTGGATCTTCACGCCAAAAGGAAAATGGTCAGATGGAGGGATGAAACTGCTGAAAAAGCAAAATATCTTAAAGGCCATCAGAAAGCCTGGAGAACTACTGCTCAAGACAATGTTAAAAAATTACGAGAAACTTGGCTGCTTATGAGACAAACATAAAGAAATGAGAGTCCCTTTCTGTACTTCAACATTTCATGTTTATCTTCTTTAATACTGTATTACGTCAATTATGATCCACTTGGGAGAAACACGGTGGATAGTAAGACACCTCAGGCATACTATCATCATAAACAGATATAAATGATGGCAGACTTCAGCTTCATTAAAGCTGTAAATGAACATCTCTTGAGAAAACTGTTGATAAAAACCCCTTTCTGGACTTTAAAGCTCAGAAAGTCTTAATATCTTCTTTTTAAACTGGTTTTGTTTGTCACCAGCATTGTTTCCATATCTGGATGCTTTCTTCAGGAAGCTGAGACTGGCTAGCTGAGACTGGAGCAGAGGGACTGTATGAAAATAAATTAAAAAACTGAAACATAGTTCATAGGCCATCTTTGGGGAACTGCAGCCTAATATGACAACTTTAAGCCTGTCACGACAGACTTAAAGACAGACTGTCTTATTGTTTAAATGTAACTTTAAATGTAAGATTCCTGATTTGAGTCACTTTAAATGAAGGGAGGTGCCTTATTTCTGGCTCACAAAACGACTTCTCCCTGTTCTTTATTCTTTTACAGAACATTTCCAAGCCTTGGTCTTCTTCGGTTTAACGGGCCCTGAAAAGCAGAATGTGGCCCTGAGAGCCATCGTTACATATCTGCTCCATCATTATGTCCCTGGCATGATGTCTGTCCATGTGTCACCTCACTTCTCGATTCCTCCAATCGTCTGTGGCTCGAGGAGCTCATGGCAAAGCTCTCCATTATCTCCTTGGATTCCCAATTCACTCCATTTCCTCAAAACCCTTCACAGCAGTTAAACCTGACCACATGCTACGGATAATCCAGGGACTGTTGCTTTTGATGTGAACCAACAGTCCTGGTGAAGGAAGGATTGATCTTTGTAATCGTAAGCCATTTATCTACTATTATACGTGTTTTTGAGAACAGTCTCAAATCACAGTGAAGCCAACAGACACACAGCTGCAAAACTGCATCTTGAGTCTGCATTTGGAGTAAAGAAACCTTGATATATCAGCCCAGATGCCGGCTAATGTGTGTAAACAACTGCAGCAGTAAGAGTGTCACTGATTACTTTGATATTCGACAGTCTGCAATTCCTGTAGAGTCCAAACCTGATAGATTTGACCAGGGCAGCCGAGGACTGCAGCTCAGCCTTTTCAGATGACACCATTAGGTCAGAACAGATTGTCCTTCCATCACTTCTCCATTCCTCTCGGTTCAGTCAGTTTCAGCCCAGGCTGTTAGGCAGACGTGTCAAGGCCCCTCGGCGCCTCATTTAGCGGCTTTGTTCAGGGGTGAGCTGGGCAAATGAACAATCTGTCACCACTGTAAATATGCCATCAGGCTGGACGAACTTAAACTTTGGTCTTTTTTTTAGTGCAAAAACATTTATCATAATAAAATATTCAATAAATAAGTAAATCAAATTTAAAAGAAAAATCATAGACTGTATATAAAGAGATGGACATAGCCTCCATGATGTCATCCATAGGTTGCTGAAGAGCTGAATTGAAGCTCGGTGGGCGGTTCCTACCATCGCCATATTGGCAGAGGCATGTGCATCATCTCACCCGGAAAATACAAATATGGGCAAAGAGGTGGACCTGAGAGGGGGACTGTGAATGTCATGGTGGATGATTGACATCGAGCGAACATCGAGCTTTCTGTAGCTAAGAGTTTACTGAGCTAACCCGGAGATAACAGGAGCTAACCAGCTAATGGAGGTAAGCAGGCTAAAGTTAAGTCACGTTGTTAACCGGCTAAAAACCACGGTTGTTCTGCGTTCTTCTTACTTGAAGCGGGAGATTGGTACCTGTCAATCAAAAGGACACGCCCCTAAATATGCCAGACTTCGAGATTAAATTACTTTTAAACGGGCGAGTTAGAAAAAAATTCACTCCCCCCACAATTCTCATGAAGTTAAACCTGACCTATTAAACTGAAAATGGATTTTTGAACCAGGCTGTAAACATGTTTATTTCTGCTGTGAAGTTGGTCTTTTTAACATAGTAGTCTATGGGGATTTACTCTGCTTTGGAGCCAGCCCCTTGTGGATAAAGGGGGAACTGCAGTTTTATGCACTTCCGCATAGGCTTCCCTTTTAACCGCCGGAGGTTGCCGCTTGAGAAAAATAGAGGATGGGTGTGTTTTTCCATTCTTTGAAAGCAAAGTAAAAAAAAAAAAGGCTGCTCCACAAAATGTTGCTGTGATAGCTATGAAGTGAACACCAACATGCATGTATGTTACAATAGTCAGCAAATGTTGCTCATATGGGAAGCAATGAGGTGGAAACATATGACGACACCGAGGTGTGTATTGTTAATTAGATGCAGGTGTTTTCCACAATTTCCTTGCCTTAACTTAAAGATATGTGTCAATGCTTTCTGTCTCAATGGCAACTACAAAAGCCCTCAGAGAGCACAAACCTCTGCCAAGGCCTTTAAAAAAAATGCCTGGATCCAAACTGTGATCCAGATCACCAGTAAAAATTAAATCAGTTCTTCCTTTTCACATCTCCAAAGACTCCTGAAAATTTTATGAAACTCCGTCCATAACTTTTTGAGTTATCTATAACAGAAACGGACAAACACATAAACGTTGGTAAAAACAAAAACTAACCTCCTTGGCGGAGGTAATAAGCAAAGACAATGTGTTGCTAACTTGCTAACGGTACATCTTAACATGTCTGGGCAGTTGTAGTCGCTGACTCTATGAGTCCATTTCACATTGGTATGAAAGACATGACAGAGCTGGATGTCGCTACCAGTTTTAAATACTTCAGTGTTGTTTTAGATCCAACACCATCCTTCATTACCAATATAAAAAATGGGCAAGGACTCTTTTTAACCTTCCAAACATCAAACATATCAGGGATGCCTGATAGTGTTTCACCGGGTGGTGTATCAGGTGCTGCAACATAACGGGAGGTGTGTGAATTGGAGGACAACCACCAGGACTGAAGGATGGCAGACAGGCTGGAGAATCCTCTGGTGTCGCCAACAACAGAGAAGGACTTTTATTTGATTTCTTTTAATCTGTGTTTCTAAAGAACTTTTTTATGTTTTTGTTTGAATAAACTCCCATTTTATTGCAACTGAACAGTCGTCCCTGTTCAGTCGTGGCACTCTTTTTTTGTATAGACAGAACCTCACCTCACATCCACCGCGCAGTAATTCATCATCAGCAAAAGTAACGGCATTCTAACTATGGAAACAGTCATTAGTTAGCTTTCTTCTTACTGAAAAGTAATGCTATTTATTTTAATTCTCTTCTTGCCATCACTGGTGATGGGTCACATAAAACTGTCAAGTAAAATCAAATCTACTTAGTGAATGAGCAGAAAACCTTTTTTTTTTTCTCTCCTCACAGACTAAATTAACCTCAATGTTACATATGTGTAGAGATGGAGCCTTCTGTCTGTCATCTGCATCCATTTCATGTTTGGAGACCTTCCAGATGCAAACACAGCAGACCGAGCAGTACCACCAGAAATCTCGGGAGCAGTGTTGTGCAGTGTGGCTGACACGCGACCAGCAAAAAGAAGAAATGTGATGAATGTATTTAATGGCAATGAAGACCTACTGTGTTGCCTCATTTTATTCCTCTTTACGAGAACATGCATGGCCTGCCCAGTGGCATAGTGGTTAGCACTGTGAAGGATGCTGGTTCGATCCTGGTTGGGGGGAGGCTCAAAAGGTGGCCTTTCTGTGTGGAGTTTGCATGTTCTTCCCATGTATGCGTGGGTTCTCTCCGGGTACTCTGGCTTCCTCCTACTGTCCAAAGACATGGATGTTAGGTGAATTGGTTTATCTAAATTGTCGCTAGGACTGTGAGCATGAATGGTTGTTTGTTAGCCCTGTGATGGACTGGCGACCTGTCCAGGGCATACCCCGCCTCTCGCCCAAAGATTGCCAAGCTAGACTCCAGGTTCCCTGTGACCCTCAATCTGACTAAGAGGTAAAGATAATGGATGAATGGATGAGAACATGCATCTATTACATCTGATCTTGAAAGTGAACTATGAACTCTACACTGCCCTCTAGTGGATATGATGTATTACCCAACAATCATACAAACATTAAGCAGGCATGGGAGCATTTGGGTAGTCATGTTTGAAATAGATGTATGTGTTTATGTACATAAAGTGATAGTAAATGGACCCATTTCTTTCAAAATGGTTGCTTCATCCTATATTAATAGAATGATGCGAGTGCTATATTTATCGGGCAGATACTTAGCAACTCATTTTTACCTTGATGAGACAAATCAGGATTATTTATACTGTTGTTGGCTCCATATTACACCAACCAGGCAGCAATTACTAAGTAATACCCGTTATCTTACAACTAGACATTCACACAAGCTGCAGTATATTGCCATGCCATGCAATACATGCTGTAGCAACACACTGAAAGGAAACATCCTCCTGTTTCTGTCTGAATGTAAAGCCAGCTGCTCTGTAAATGAGATCAGGGAAAACCTTTGGGCTGGAGAACAGAACTTAGACCAAACGACTGCACCACTCAAGTGTCCTTGAGCTATTCAAAGAGTTTCAATGTGCTCAAGAGAGGCTGTTCTAGTCAACCCTGACCTCTAATCTCCAAGAGGTGAGAGGAAATAAAATTTCCCCAGGGATCAACAAAGCATTACTTTACCATTTTTATTCTGGTATAAAAAAAAAAATGTGGAAAAAAAAAAAAAGGTGGAATTTCATATCATAGGAGATTTGAAATGTTTATAATTTACCTCTAGCCATAGATAAAGAGCATAAATAGCCAATGGCACAACACTAAGCTGCTAAAAATGTAAAAATCTGGGAATGAATAATAAGTTGAGGATTTCATAACGATCGTGCTTCCAGTCATTTACTTCTAAAGCACAGATGGGCAGAGGGAGTGGAAATGTATGGAAGTCCATTAAAGCATTAGTCTGCAGCATCTGGTATTCTTCAAGATGTTTTCTTTCATTTAGTTTTTCTATATAAGTAAGATGTCATTTTCTCCTGCTGTGCATATGAAGTGCATACATCTTGAACAAAGCTGAAACCTCTCCTAAGTGAAGAAGCAGCCAAGGAAACTGGTATGTAGGCTGTTCTTTAATCACACAGCATGAGTTCGAGCCCACGTGACAACAGCCACCTCACTCAGGAGTCCTTGGCAAGACAGCGAATGGATGAAAGCTATCGAGCTCTCAGTTGCATAAATCCAACAAAGTACGCCATAATGTAGCTAAATCAGTAAATCAGTGACAAAGTACCTCCGTTAAACGAGAGTCCTTAAATCAAACAGTGTTTGCTGGTAGTTATTACACACATTGATTGTCCACAGTATTTCTGCAGCTCTGTGCTTTTTGGACAGAATCTCTGGCACCAGACTTCGGTGCATTAATTTCTGCTTATTTAGCTCATGTCGGCACAGCTTTGGATTTGCTTTTCTTGCATTAACTAGCATAGTAAAAGACAATTAATCATCCGTTTTAGCGTAGGAGTTTGGATCTTATACTTCTTTATGTTCCAAGTACTGTATTCTTCATGAAATTCAATGAATCTGGTGACCAATGCAGCAGCTTCTGAGCGCACTCCATTTTGCAAAAAGTATGTAAGTAAGCCTTTTATGTAGAGGCTTTGCAAGTGATTTGGGCAAGGATTGCCTTCCAATAATGGGATTAAATTCATATTGGATTATTCTGTAATTTGTTGTTTGCACTGCAAACATTTGTTAAATGCAGGAAGTTGTTTTACACGAACAAGCTGAGGAAAGTGAGGCTACAAGGACAGGGTTTTTATGGATTTAGCATATCTGATTTGTCACCATCAGCTGTTTAATTCAGTGTTTTTCTTTTAATTTAAATAATGGAAGTTGGTGGAAACTTAAATTTGTATGATTTGTACGATTTGTATGATTATTTTAATCTAATTTTATACTCCCTGTCGGCATTCTTACCCAGCAATTGTCAGCTTCATGTTTCCCCCCAAAACAACCGTGTCTACATGATGCTTCATTTTGTTTAAAATTTGTCCCTGACCTGAAATGCAGCATATTTATCTTTTAAAATAGAAAAAAACATAAAGACACATTTAAACCATCCCTCTTGGTTATTTCAACACCCAACAAGCGGAAGCCAACTTCTCTGCAGAGATGTTACCTTATGTTGGCAACTCCCTCTCTTCTTCTTATTTTGCTTTGTTGGTGGGGCAGGGGGTAAAATCAGGGCTTCAGCCTATGGAAAAAGGTTAGATAAACACCAGTCAGTTCAAATCACCATCAGACATGGTGACCCATACACACCCCACTGACGGAAAGTAGACTTTCACATAAAATCTGTCAATGAAGTGGTGGACATGTTTATTTGTTCTATAGAACATAAGATATAACCTTATGAACACCTTGACCATGGAGGCGTTTATCTGTCTGTCTATTTTACACAAATACTACTGGGCGGATTTTTCTGAGAAAGGCTTTTGGTTTAACTTGGATTCCATTGAATTCTGGGTGTGATCCGGATCACCATCTGGACTCTTTTAAAGGAATCTTTCTCATTGCGAGCTAGGTCCATTTTCAGTATATATGCTTATAACTCCACAGTAAATTTTCAGGGTGAGTTGCCAAAACATACAGAAGAGGAAAAATCTCATTTCCATCACTGTGTGAGAACAAGTGAAGATACAAACAAACACCAGAATACAGCCAAGACACTGGATTCATTGTCGGCATATCTGGGAATCTAATAGTACATCCATACAAACTGAATGTAGGACTGTGACAGTAAATGTAGGCTGGAGTCACAGTTTGTGTAGCAATGAGAATATGAGGGTGGCGATGTATGACAACGGAAGCCAAAGGCGCCATTTCCGTACGTACGAGAGCATTAATGAGCCTTTTGGGTCTCTGGGCTGTTTCACAGAATCATTGCAGTTCTTCATGCGACACATTTTCTACATGTTTCAACAGACCTTAAAAACTGTCCAGTGTTGTTGTCCTGGTTTCTTGGCATGGTTACTATTTACTCTGCATTCTTATCAAACCTTTTCGGCAGAAAGATGTTTAGTTTTATACATGCAAGTCCAAAGACAAGATGGCAAAGAAAAGTCACGGCCTGTGGGTTCTTTTGTGTTGTTGTTTGTTTTTATCCTATTCTTGAAATTTTCGTTCATATTCTGCCATGTGTGTTAGCACTGAATGCTCATTCTTACCCAGGCTTAACATGTTTCAGTGACTGATGTCATAAATCTTTACTGTCATCATTTCCCAGATACTTCTCATTTTCTGGTCATCATATGAAAGCCTTTCATTGTATTCAGTTCCTGTCATGCTCTTTTTTTTTTTTTTTTTAATGTTTTTTTTTTCATCTGCCTGCCTCTGCTCCTCACTGTAATATCACACAGCAGCAAGAAATGGTTAATCTAGTTTGTTATGGTGCATCAAATGGACAAAATTAGTACTATGAAGAAGCCACCAGATGCTGTATTGCTGTCAGTCTGGCCAAGAATAAGCGGGTGAGTCATGAGCCAGCACAAGTAAGGTGACTGTAAAATGTCTAGCCAGCAAACTATGGGATTAGCTACTGCACACGTCCTCTGCTGGTCATCTAGAAACCCCTTTGGACTGGATAAAAGAGTCCACGGTTGCTGGTGTCCAAACCTCAATGAATGCAAAAAGATATCTGTTAGGGGTGAGAAAATCTAATCGAAAAATTGGAAATCAGGATTTTTTACTTCAGAATTTTAAAATCGATTTTTTTTTTTAAAATAAATAAAATTGATCCACTATACATTTTTTGTCATTTTTATTGCCTTTATTGAACTTTTTACTTATATTCTTGGGCATTATAGCAGCAAAATGATGATCTGGCTACTGTGTTGTTTTTCCCTAATTGAAATCAAGAAAAATTATGAGCAAAAAGAAGTTTTATTTTTAAAAAAAATGTTTTTTTTTTAATCTACAAAAATCATCAATATTAAAGAATTTTGAGAATCGCAATTTAAATCGAATCGGCACCCAAAAAATCTGAATCGAATTGGGACAAAAGCATATCGTCACAGCCCTAATATCTGTGTTAGCGAAGTTTGAAGTAATGATTTAAAGTTTTTCCAGCTGCTTAAACTGAAAGCGTTTAGTAGGAGGTTCATGCATGCATGGATGTTGGCGAATGAATCTCATCATAGCAGGATGTACTGTGAAGAATACTGTCATCACTGAGACAAGCGAACGACCAGCAGACGTTTACCAGACGTTTGAGGAATGTCACAGCAGATTATTACCTGGCCCGACATGTCTGGGTCTGACCGGCAGAATAAACTGAAACATTTAATTATCTCATAAAGATCATTCATGTTTGTTTCACCCAGAGAGAGCGGGAAGATCATAAAAAGGTTAAGGAGAAGGAATTACACTCCCACTGTGATTCCAATTCAGTAAAAACACTGCGAGGTTATGAGATGGAGGTTGTGCAGCGACGCCAGACTCGCAGACCTACTGCGCCCTGGCATGTGACACAAATTAAGTCAAACTAAGTGAAAGCTAAAGATTTTTTAGCTTTTAAGCTATTACCTCTTCCAGCTGCAAAACCCAGTCAGAAAGAACAGCTTCATTAGGTCTCTGCACGAGTATAAAGTTAACTAACCTCATGCAGTCACATTCTTCTTCATCCCTCTCCTCGCTACTCTCTCCTCAACCCTCTAAGGATCCCTCTCCGGTGACTCACTGTTCCGCAGGATGCTTCCAAAATGGCGGCTCAGGGGGCATCGCTACTCCCTAGACAGCCAAGATGAGATGCAGGGTTTTCTCAAGTGACTGCGGCTAAAAAGAGGAGAAAGTTGTGTGTGCGTGTGTGTTACCCCCCTTTTATTTTCTTAGCTTTCCCTCTGATCTGATCTGATGTGAAATCACAAATTGGCCCCTTGCCGCTGCCCCCTGTGTACATAACAGAACTCATTAAAGAGTGGAGGGTTATTAAAAAGTGATGGAGCGAAGGAGGACTCTGACAAGAAGAAGAAAAAAAAAGATCCTGTTTTATAGAAGAGTTGGAAGACGGAAGAGAGGAAGCTCCAGAAAGAAAGTTGCTGCAGAAAAGAGGCTAGGCATTGAGGGAGCTGTGACAAGAGGCGCAGTGTTTACTTCTCACTTTCAGCCATGGCTTCTGCGACACACACCAGAGTCTTCGCGGGTCTCGGACACGCATAGTTACCGACTTCTGCAACAGATTATAACAGCGAATAAATCATCTCTTCAGCTGTTTAAGTGCCCTACATATAGAAACAGACAATGCACCTTGCAGGCAATAGTTCAGCTTGCTGCAGAGGAAACTGCTTTGTGAATCCAAACATTCAGCAAAAAAGACCCTTGAGGGTCAAGTCTAAAAATACAACTCACATTACTGCTCACTTTAGATAAAAGCATTTGTTAAATGGCCGTATCATAATGTCTCCACTCCTCCGGGCAGCGTGTTTGTGTGAAGCGGCAGCAGGAGATCTCTGGTACTCTGCTTCATGTATGTTCATTTAAAATTAATCTGATGTGAATGAGTAGTGGATGCAAGAAATCTGAGCAAAGTGTCTCCTGGAGGTTTGCGAGGGGAGACGCTTTGGAGAGGGGGAGGGGGGACGAGTGGGCGGTGGAAACGTAACGAGGTGCGAGGACGGAGGAACGGTTAGACAAAGAGAAAACAGGCGGCAAGGAGGACTGCTGGGGGAGGAGGGAGGAGAAGGAGTGACGAAAGCTGATCGTTCTCCAGAGGCTGCTGTGGATCCAGATGGACAAGCGCTGAGAGGGAACAGAATGTGCATCAATATTTACTCGTCTGCCTTTGCTTTTGCCGCTAAAACTGCAGGGTAGGAAGGAGAAAAAAAGAGGAGTGGCAGACTTGAATTCAAAGATAAAGATCTGTATACATCTACAAAGAAACAAAAAAAAAACAACACACACATGCAAACACGTCTTTGGGGTCATATTTGAAAGGGAAGGTGTGGCTCGCTTCGTATTACCTGCCACTTTACAGCCATGTGTGAAAAGGGAGTATCTGCCCTGGGGGAGCAGCAGACAAAAAGAGGAGCCCTCTTTTCCCTTTGAGGCTAAGTGAAATGAAGAAAGTAGAGATGGAGGAAGGCAGGATGGATGAATCACTGATGTCTGTTGGCTTTTTTTTGCTCTCCAGCGAGTCTCTGTGCCGAGCAACCAGCTCTAGCTGGGGAGAGTGCAACCCGTGGCCTGCAGCAGCAGACATGTAAGCCTCAGCAGAAGCAAAACCATCTCCCCGACTCAACATCCTCCTGAGGCCTCATTTATAAACACAGCATACACACCGGAAAAAAGGTGTTGGAAATTTGTAAATGTCAGTCCCCTGGAAAATGTCAAGCGTTGGCAAAACCAATCTGACAAGAGAGCTGTGTGAAGACGATTCACATATCCTATTTAACTCCGCTGCATGCAGAGAAAGCAGATGTAAGCTTTAAAGTAAAGTGCTATATGTTAACTTTATGGAGATTTTTGCACACACGCAGGCTGTATCAGCTGATGATAATCAAACAGTATTGCTGATTTCAGCACATAAATCATATTTACATTAAATTACTTTTTGTGATCAGCAGTTTTATTGAAATATGAGTCCAATCACACTTTTTCTTCCTGCAGAAAAACGATGCGCTCAGAACATTTTCTAAGAATATCTCCATCCTTTTATGTCTAATAATAATTAACTCTGATATTTACTATGACTAGTGGTGACTGAATAATTTGGACACACATAAACTGTGTGGAAACGTCCGACATCTGCAAGTTCTTTATTCGAATTGCTGCTCAGGACACAACAACTTCAGGATTGTTATGCACGTTCTGGTGTTTCACATTACAAGTTAAAGTTCCTCTTAAAGGTGGAGTATGTAAGATTTTCAATATTTTCAAAATAAATTAACTAATAAAATAACTACAATCATAATTAGATAGTTTTTTAAACATGTAGGTTCCAGTCTGTTTATATTTGATGCGTTGTTAAATCACAAGTTTAATTAATGACAAATGACAAAAAGCACTTTTTTTTTTACTGGTAGGGAAACATTTAAGAAGGGTCTTTGTCATTAATTAAACTTGTAATTTAATAACACATCAAATATGGACAGACTGGAACCTACATGTTTTAAAAAACTTTCTAATTATGATTGTAGTTATTTTATTAGCTAATTTATTTTGAAAATCTTGAAAATCTTACACACTCCACCTTTAAAGCAGTGGACTGAAATGTTACAATATTATTATACAAGGTTGAGTGCAAGCTCACATACATATCAGCTGTATACTTCCTGAAACATGTGTATCTGGTTACTGCATGTCTGTATTAACGTCCTGTTTGTTCCTCTTTACTTTAGAAAGTTCTTTAAAGGTGGAGTATGTAAGAGTTTCAATATTTTCAAAATAAATTAACTAAAAAAATAACTCCAATCATAAATAGTTTTTTGAACATGTAGGTTCCAGTCTGTCCATATTTGATGTGTTATTAAATTACAAGTTTAATTAATGACAAAGAGCCTTCCTAAATCTTTGCCTACCAGTAAAAAAAAAAAAAGTGCTCTTTGTCATTTGTCATTAATTAAACTTGTAATTTAATAACGCATCAAATATGGACATGGATCTTACATGTTCAAAAAACTATCTAATTATCTAATTATGATTGTAGTTATTTTTTTAGTTAATTTATTTTGAAAATCTTGAAAATCTTACATAATCCATCTTTAAAGCAGTTGACTGAAATGTTACAAAATTATCATACAAGGTTGAGTGCAAGCTCACATACGCATCTGCTGTATACTTCCTGAAACGTGTATGTGGTTACATCATGTCTGTATTAACGTCCTGTTTGTTCCTCTTTACTGTAGAAAGTTCTTTAAAGACTTTAAAGAAAGTCTTCCTCAAAAATTTAATTTGTAGTAAAACAAAATTAATTATATGCTTATTTGTCTGTATTGTAAATGATAAACAGGTGTGTCTAAAGTCAGTTCTCTAACCCCGAGGATCCACAGGACGCAAAGCGCCGCGCCGCGGCAACACTGGTAAAAAGGACTGGTTTTACCAGGTGCACTGAGGTGCGTTTCTGAAGCGTCCACTTCTCTAAAATACGTGTCAATTAAACCACATCTGTCATGTTTTTGGCTTCTGGCAGCAGTGGGTTGTGTGTGTGTGTGTGTGTGATGGTTGAGATAACATAGGCTTACCTTTCCCACAGTCTAAGAATTATTCATAATGTGATTTAATTTTAAAATGGATAAAATGATTAAAAGAGCAACAAAGATTGTTATGAATAGTAAAAGACATTTCAGTTAAGAGTTAGATATAGCTAAGAGATTTCTTCTTTTCATGCATTGTTCATAAGATTGTTGTTATCTTGTTCAACCTAATCCATTATGCATGGATGAGCGGCTAAAGAGGCTTACATCCTGTTGCTCTGGGATCGATTGGTTCGTCCTACCAATAGGGGGATTGCCGCCGTTTCCTCATTGCAATAAACCCAACGCATGAGGCAAGCAGTAATAATCACTTGTGTGATTCTTTCTACCCTAATTCAGGTAATGGTGAATATTGTACATGTTTTGATGGTGTTTACAGTTTGTAAACATATTACAGCGTGTTTTATGCTAGTTTGGTGAAGTCAAATTGAGGTTTTATGCTATTTTGAGATGTAATGGTTTAACTTCAATATGTGCCTTGCTACGGGAAAGTAAGCAGTTGTCCTCTGGTTGTTCATGACTTCATTTGCATTTTGAATATAAAATATGTATTTTGCATTTGCGATAAACCCACCGCATGAGGAAAGCAGTAATAATCACTCGTATAATTATTTCTACCCTAATTCAGGGGTATAACATGTCCATGTTGTGGGCGTGCCTTCTTTGCAGGGGGAGTGTCGGTTCCAGCAGCTTGCTGTCACAGCTGGGGAAGATTTACCTGCACAGCATTTAAGCTCTGACTGGATCACACTCCTCCGCCGGATCGTTGTTCGCGGTGGTGTGGTAAAGTGCTTGCTCTTCGAATTGTCAAGTTGATTCTTCCCTGTTTTTTGTGCGAAACTAACTTTGTTTAAACTCTGTTCAGAAGTTCCCTGCCTGCCTACCAGTCTGCCAGTCCGCCTGCCAAACTATTCATTTAGTCAATAAATCTTTTGATCTTGTAGGTATCATCCTCTCAGCTTCATCCATGACAACGTCAATCTGGAGCAGAGCGGATCCAGCAGATAGATCTGGATCTGGTGGTTTTTGCAGGTATAAGACTACATGTCCACTTTGGATGCATTTTACTCTGAAACATCAACATCTCTTCATTACCAGCAACACCAAGCCGTTAGTGCGAGACGGTTTCACTTTAAAAATGACACCGTGGCAAAAACGAGCATTTATCCTGGACGGGGAAAGTTGCACCATTTTTGTCACCTTTTGTTTTGACAACACACATCACCACTTTACAAAAAATAAAGAGCAACACGTGAGTCGCTGTTGAACTGTTTCTGCTTTTTTATTCGCTGGTTTATTGTTGTCGTGGAATTTATCCGATGAGAAATAAATCTATAAATCAACTGTTTTCTGTTCAGATTTATTGATCATGTACAGATGTTGCGAGCGAGAGGTCTCGAGAGCTCTGCCCTGCTCAGAGTGTTACAGCGTTCTTTAAACAACCTCTGCCTGGCAGCACTAGTCAAAACAACTCCCAGCTTGAAGATAACTACAGTCAGAGCTGAAACAGGCCTTGAACAGAACACTTTGTTTTATGCATGAATCTAATAAAGCAAGCTTACTGAACTACTCTAAACTATGCAGAATATATAACTTGTACTACATAAAAGAAGCTTAATAAATGAGTAACATCTTAAAACAGGATTCCACCACAATTGTTCACTTTAAAGCAGTTTTATGAAGCATTTTAAAGAGGTCTACACCAGCTATAAAGCACGATGACGCAATCCTCACGTGAACCGCGACACAGATGATCAACTCTGAAACTCTGCTGGTGAAATAAAGTGTCAGGTGGAAAGCCACTCCACAGCGCTTCCACAGTGCTTCTGCCTTCAGTGGATCCCAGGGAAAGGCTGCTGTCCTGCAGGGTTTGGATATTTTCTGCTGCAGCACACCTTAATGAGACTGATGAGCCAACATGCTCGAGCAGAACTTGACGACAACTTGCTGCTAAAAGACGTTTAACTTGAATCAGATGTGTTGGATCAGAGAAACATCTAAAACCTGTGGGATTGCAGCCCCTGAGGACTGGAGTTGGACTAAAGCCTTTGTTGTCAAGTTTGCTGTGTGGAGATTTTTTTCCCCTCGGTTTGATACAGCGTGGCTCTCCATTAGAGACAGTATCCCTTCTTTGTGGGGGATTATCTGTAGCAGCATGTGTACAACTTCACTTTGTAAATTTGTTTACCAGATGCTTCTTTTCCCCAAATATGAGGAGTTCAGAGATGTTACTCCACTGAAACACGTTTTATTAATGATGTATTAGACTTATATAGCACTTTTCAAGGCATCCGCAGCACTTTACATTGAATCCATTATTCAATCATGCCACATCCACTCTCGGTAACGGTAAGCTACATGTAGCCACAGCTGCCCTGGGGCAGACTGACAGAAACATGGCAGCCAATCTGTGCCAGCAAGCGCTCTGACTGAACATTCGTACCCCAGAGATACCAGCGCTGGAGGCAAGGAGGGTGAAGTGTCTGCTCCAAGGACAGATTGACTGAAATGAAATGGGTTTCGAACCACCAACCTTCGGGTTATCAGACCTGCTCTGCTACCCAACAGCGTTACAGTTCAGAAAGGTTCGAAATCATTTAGGAAGTGATCGTAACAGAGCTCAGCGTCAATCAGCAGAGAAATCTGTTTTTCCATTCTCACTGTTGAACACGTTAACGTGTTTATTAGTCATGGAAACTACATGACACTTGTATGTGCAAATAGATCTTAGTGTTTGTGCTCTAAACTACCTGTTGGACTTTCAGGCAACTTAACGGGTTTGTGTGGAAAAAACGGTTTTTGTTCAGCATTCTTCAGTGTTTCCATGTCACTGCATATAATCACCTCTACTCTGTGGGAAGAACCAAGAAACATATAAGATAGTAATACTTCATACTGAATCCATTACAGGTGGTCCTCCGTTACGAACGAGTTCTGTTACTACACCGTGGCCTAACCCAAAATTCCACATAAGTTGGATTTTTACCCTTGAATACTCCCTTAATCACTACATATCTATCTAAATGCATGTATTATACATTATAATAATGGCAAAACAGTACAGGCAATTAAAATAGACATTTCAATTAAAACAAAATAAATATACACGCCATGAGGCACCGTCTCAGCTGTCTGGTAAGAGACAGATAAATACTAACAATCCATGCCTGAACTGTATATGACGTACATATCTGAGTATAAAACTGGTCATAAAACTGGTTAACCAGTGTGTGCTAGTGTGAGCCCTGGTGATGGATACTGTATGCTCACTTTCCATTGTAAAATAATGATCTGCTTCAAGGTGTAATTGCTATGACTTGATTGCAGACGTGCTTTAACATTTTAGCTTTAGCAGTGGAACAGACATTAAAAAAGGCAAATAAATCTGCAGAAGTGACAGGCTATACCTCTGAAAAACCAGATGTAGATTAAAAGAAATTATTTAAAGAAAAGTGACTATTCTATCTCAGCCTCGAACAGATTTTTATTAGAACCTCATTTATTTTTATCAACTTGTACAGAAAAGGACTCATTCATTCATTCATTATCCTAACCACTTAATCCGATGAAGTGGAATCTGGAGCCTATCCCAGCTGTCTTTAGGCGAAAGGCAGGGTACACCCTGGACAGCTCGCCACTCCATCGCAGTGCAATAAGGACTTATTGTTTAAACTTCACAAACAAGCTCATATCTGTCACCTATCAGTGCAGCATACCGATGCATTGTGAAGATGAGCCGCTCTACTGGTGTAAAACTAACCATAAAGCTAAAGCTGCTGTCTGTTGTTCACAAAACAAAGAGCGGTACCATTCTCCATCATGTTGCACCCTCACAAACGAGTGCCATGTACCTAGTTCATTAGAGCAAATCCCATCTTAATTATCACTCCCCGCTCCCTGCTGTCCTTAGCTTGGTGTCTCCATGCTGGGAGTGACAAGCTCACAGCCTAGACCCACATAACAACACTGCACTAATTAATGAGCTGGCTAACCGCAGTGAATTAATGAAAATATTGGCATTGGGAGCTCTTCTTCAAGACAGGCTATCCTGATCGGCTATTAAAAGTTGGTCCAACATTAAATCCTACTGCTGATATTGTTCTGCTGATGCGTTCACATTCGTTTCTAGGTAACATTACTTCAACTGAACCATCAAACTTGCATTAGGTGGAAAAAAAGACATGAAAACACTAACTGGAAATCAGTCACTTGATTGTCTATGAAAATACAGTTTCCATGGCAGAGTGTACTTCCATTTGATTTTCTCAAGCTAATCGAGCAACAGTGTGTTCGCTTTAAAACCCACCCCCCATTACGTGAGGATGTTACACAACAGCCTGAAAATGATGTTAATGCTGCCAGTGACCATGATTGGCTAATTATTTGTCCTCCTGCTGCACTCATTAGATCTATTGCTTCAGCAAAGGCGAAACAGCTGTTTCATGTCCCAATGCCAAACAAATCAGTCAGTTCTGTGCATAGAAGGATTCAAAGGTCTAAACACTGATGCAATTTAATGGTTTTGTTGCATGAGCTGCTCATCTGCAGTTCACAAATTCAATGGGCTTTATTTTTGGGCTAAACAGATGACCTCATTCAAAGTCCCCTTCTCGGACTTTTTCAAACAATCTCCCGCTCATCATCTGTAAGGACTGAAAACTGCTGACCTCCCACGATGTTACGTACATCGCTGCTCACTTCAGGTGAGGAAAAAAATAACAAAAAGCAATATCACTTCCGTTTTGGCTTAATGTGTTGTGTTGTGGCTAATTGTATTGAGTTGTGGCTTATTGTGTTGTGTTGTGTTGTGGCTTTTTTTATTGTGTTGTGGCTTAATGTGTTGCGTTGTGGCTAATTGTGTTGTTTTGCTAATTGTGTTGTGTTGTGCTAATTTTGTTGTATTGTGACTTAATGTGTTGTGGCTAATTGTGTTGTGCTAATTTTTGTTGTGTTGTGGCTAATTGTGTTGTGCTAATTTTTGTTGTGTTGTGGCTAATTGTGTTGTGACTTAATGTGTTGTGGCTTAATGTGTTGTGTTGTGGCTAATTGTGTTGTGTTGTGCTAATTTTGTTGTGGCTTAATGTGTTTCGTTGTGGCTAATTGTTTTGTGGCTATTTGTGTTGTGTTGTCTAATTGGGTTGTGTTGAGTTGTGGCTAATTGTGCTGAGTTGTGGCTAATTGTGTTGTGTTGCGGCTAATTGTGTTGAGTTGTGGCTTATTGTGTTGTGGCTTAATGTGTTGTGTTGTGGCTTTGTTTTGTGGCTAATTGTGTTGTGTTATGGCTAATTGTGTTGAGTTGTGGCTTATTGTGTTGTGGCTTAATGTGTTGAGTTGTGGCTTTGTTTTGTGGCTAATTGTGTTGTGTTATGGCTAATTGTGTTGAGTTGTGGCTTATTGTGTTGTGTTGCGGCTAATTGTGTTGAGTTGTGGCTTATTGTGTTGTGGCTTAATGTGTTGAGTTGTGGCTTAATGTGTTGTGTTGTCTATTTGGGTTGTGTTGAGTTGTGGCTAATTGTGTTGTGTTGCGGCTAATTGTGTTGAGTTGTGGCTTATTGTGTTGTGGCTTAATGTGTTGAGTTGTGGCTTAATGTGTTGTGTTGTCTATTTGGGTTGTGTTGAGTTGTGGCTTAATGTGTTTCGTTGTGGCTAATTGTTTTGTGGCTAATTGTGTTGTGGCTAATTGTGCTGAGTTGTGGCTAATTGTGCTGAGTTGTGGCTTATTGTGTTGTGGCTTAATGTGTTGAGTTGTGGCTTAATGTGTTGTGTTGTCTATTTGGGTTGTGTTGTGTTGTGGCTTAATGTGTTTCGTTGTGGCTAATTGTGTTGTGGCTAATTGTGCTGAGTTGTGGCTAATTGTGTTGTGTTGTGGCTTTTGTTTTGCTTTGACACTTCATGGCCACCGTACCTATTTTATGCCTCAATGTAGTTTTTATGCTAAACAACAGTTGTCAAGCTAGAGCGTGTCATTCATTCATCTGTTAAAAGCAGCTGATCTGAAGCTGATTGACACGTTGCTAAGGTGACACCCGAACGATGTCTGTGTATATACAAAAAAAATTAATTTGGCATGATATAAATTATATGCACCATTTGTCATCCCACTCCTCCCATCTATGTTAC
Organism: Telmatherina bonti; assembly: GCF_933228915.1. NCBI lineage: Eukaryota > Metazoa > Chordata > Actinopteri > Atheriniformes > Telmatherinidae > Telmatherina > Telmatherina bonti. Next base: position 29,433,636 of record NC_136617.1, read on the forward strand.
TGCAGGTGAGGTGACACAGGTGTTTGTTTGTTTAAAGTTTAATGTTGCACACTAATTATCTTTTAGTGCCATTAGTGCTGTTGCCATGGCGTTCATCACACACTATAAACTTAGTGTATTAATTACACAATAGCGAAGTATTATATGGTTGGCTACTTTATTATATATTTTCCTCATAAGTTAGTAGAAATCCATGTAATCACAGCTTTGTAGTCGAACAAACTTTACCATAAACACTTTATATCCAACACTGTTGCGCAACAATTAATGTGTTTGTTGCTAATAAAGGATTTCAATATTTAAGTTTGATTAATTGCTTATTGATCCCCCCCTTGACTGAAGACACACGCAGAAAAAATACCACTACTGTGGGCACCCCAGCCCCTGGGGCTGTGGTGGGCGTCCCTTATTTTAATTTCTGAAAGGTGGCAGATTTCCTGAGTGTTAACTTGCCATCATGGTATTTAGAGGGATCACAAAAACCCTGCAAATTCCAGGTGATCTAATAACATCCTGCTCGCTCTGGACATCCAGCGACCCATTAAAAAGTCTGCTGCAGCCCTTTCAGGTGTTTCCACCACACCTGCCTAAATCCTTTACCAAAAATCCTTTACAAAAACAAAAAAAAAAGAATAAAGAAAGTAAAGAACAGCAGTCATGCTTCCAGTTATTTCTCATGCTATTATATTGCCATGACTTCTTTTTTATAATCTCACAAAGTTTGCTTTTATGCAATAACACAATTTGTCTTATTTCTCCAGAGATCTGCCGTTTGTTTTCCTCGAGGTAACCACCTGCTGAAACTTATCATGAAATAACAACCTTTGTTTTCTTGAGATCACAAGATATTCAAAGTGAGCCGAAAAAAAAAAAAAAAAGAGACAGTTTGTGTGTTAGCACCTTGAGTCACTGTTCAGATTCACAGATTCGAAGAATCTATGACAGTAAGTTCGAGCATGTGTTATTCTTCTCACGTTTCTTGCAGAGCCATAGCTTTGCTGAACTCTGGCAAAGAAAGGTCTGTATTGTCGTAGGAACGATGTTAAAACCCTACATTCCTCTTTGAATTTACTTTTTATCCAGTGTATGTACTTCTCATTTTCCATGTGATTGATCTGCTTCATGTATAAATCAAGAAAATTACTATTATCTCAACAGTTTCCACCTTTTTGGAATGAATTTTACTCCACTTTTTTTTTTACTACACGTTATAATTACTTAACTTGATTTATATTAAAAGACTGAATATCTTAGTTAACCAGCAGTAAGAAGCATTGCCAACCATCTGCCTCTCTGAAAAGTCATACTTAAGTTGCTATTTAGTTCATATATAAACTGACAAGTGCTAGCATTACTTATTTTTATGATATACAGTAAACACTCCCAGTAGGGAAGCATGAAACTGCTGTAAAGCCTAAATAATCTTGCACATCACACATGGATGAACTGTAATGAGATAATTTGAGTGTTATTGTGGATTACAGTGCACGCATCCCCAGCAGGCTTCCTACTTAGCAAAGTCCTCCAACTACATACAGTTTTAATGGTCGTTTCCTCATTAAGTTAGACAGCTAATGGGTTTAAGACAAAGTGTACCATCATGACTGCTGGTTATCCCATTTCTTTCACTATTTTTAAGCACGTTTCCTTTTTCACACACAAGGAAGCATGGAACTACTTTGAGCGTTCCATTTCTATTCATTTTTTTCCAAGTGAATTGCAGTTTACGGCAGCACTAAAATGTATTTAAAAGATAAAAAAAACAAAACAAAGGAAGACCATGGACATAGAGGTCTGTGATCATGTTAAATGGATTCAGAATGGAAAAGAGAGTTACTTACTGAGGCATCCCCTAAACAGACATTGACAGAGGGACCCTGTGGACCTGGAAGTGGTAGCAAGCTTTGACCGGGGAATGAACCTCGTAGTATAGGTGCTCAACCGTAAAATTGGCAGTCAATAAGCCACAGTGAGGTAACAAGCAAATAAATACAATTAGTGCAAATTTTCTGTGACAATTAGCAACAGCTACTTCAGTTCACCTTTGTGGCCTCATGGTATTATTCCTCACAACAAAAGCCCCTCATAGGGCCTCACCGATTGCTTTGCCTCACTGGGTATACTGTTCATCTTTCTATAAACCTCTTGTCTGCTTCAGGACTGTTTGTATGAGGTAAATATACAAAACCAAGGTCAGGCTGCACAGTTGACAGAGGTATGATGAATAGGAATAAACAGGGATGGGTTAGGTTACCTTACAGCCAAAGGAGACACTCCTGACTACATTTACTGCTGTCAAGTCCATCTCTGTCTCATTTGCTTCAGTTCCTTTAGCTGTTATGCGCTTGCCTGCTTGCATGTCTGAGATTTGAGGTGTATGCAAGTCTTGATATCTTTGTCCTGGAGGCATTGTTGGCAGAGTGAAGTAGGAACATGTGGAGTGCTGTGTTTGAAGTGGAAACAGGAAAAGAATAGGTGCACTTGTCTTTACAAGAATGAGTGCAGGCAGTTTCTAGAAGGCGCTCCACAAAGTCATACAAATAACACAGCTTTTACCTGGCCAATAGGCCTACCCTGGCCAGCTGTAATACTTCATTTGGCCGCAAACCATGCCATCAGCATTGCAGTACTTTTAGGTTTCAGCCCAAATGTAATCCCTACCTTTGAAGGCTGGCCAATCTAATCCCATGGCTAACATTGCCAAAACGGACAACATCGTTGTGACCTTTATGATGCACAAGCTAATCTCTCCTCAACAAGAGAGCGATGGATTGGAAAAACTGGCACTGAGTTCAATAAGCTTATGTCTCCACCATAGTTTGTTTCTCCCCATCCTCTGTTGCAGAAACACCCAAAGCTTTTCCCCCCCAACAACATCAACATACTTTCTTTTTTCAGAACAGTAAGAAAGCCTCATGCAACACAGACATTTCGTAAATCTTAAATTCCGTGTTTAGTTTATGTGCATAGCGCACAGAGGTGGTGAGTGCACTTTTCCATTCGCCAGCAGCATTTGGCACATTTATGAACAAGGCGTTATTTGAGGCTTTTTCACACCTAGTTGGATCAAATCATTTACATGAGTGGTTTCACAGCTAATTTGGCTGTGAAGCCAAGGGAGAGCCGAAGAATCTGACTGAGCGGTTTTCAATGTTCAGCACTTAGTTTGGAGTTTGATTAGATTATTTTATGAGCAGATAGGTAACTTAATACAACAGCCTAACCAGCCATAACTTCGGAAGACTTTTCACCACCAATTCACAGTGATTACTTTGAGGGTATGACATGCTGAGAAAACAATACCCTGGATTATAAGCGGGTTGTAATGAGAAACATATTTTACAGTAACTGTCTAAACCCCTCTAAGAACATGATTTCTCATATAATACACCTGAACATGTATTAAAATAATTTGCCAATAAAATCACTCATAGGGCTCCTTGATACAACACAGCCAGTGATTTGTAATACATCAGGAACTTACTCCATTTAATTGCCTTTTATTGGACTTCTCTCAGAACTTCAGCACCAGTCTTATCTAACACTGGGTTCTTGCAATTTGTCAAGATATTGTCAATATCCATCTACTTTTGGATGCAGCACATTACAGTAAAACTAAGATTAATTTTGCTTAAATGAGTAATTACCCATCTCCTGAAAAAGATCCATTCACTTCGACCGGAAAAGAAAAACCACATATAAGACAGTTAAACATTAAATCATAAGTGATTTACTAGAACAGGACTTAACCAGGGTGCCATGGTATAGTTCCTGAGCCAAACTGTTTTCCATGGCACAAAGGTTGGCATGAACAATGCAATATTATTTGTGATTAAAAATGAGCAAAATAGATATTCCACAACGCAGACTCCAAACACTGCTGTTGTAAACGTATTACTATCAAAGATATCCAGACACACATCTCTGAACTTTAAGATGCTATTGTCTATAACATGAACTGTAACTCAACTCAAAAAGACCAAAACAGGCCAGAATTGGGTACAACCCCCATTCCAATGAAGATTGGAGTGTTATGAAGAATGAGGATGTTGTGTTAAACATTAATAAACATTGCAGGCATCAAATTGAAGAACAATGGATTTCATTTTAATTAATAAATATCTTGTCTTTGAAATGTATTCAAATGAATATGAGATAGACTTGCAAATCATTGTATCCTTTTTTATTTTATACAACTTCCCACTGTGATGGACTGGCGACCTGTCCAAGGTGTACCTGCCTCTCACCAAATGATTGCTGGGATAAGCGCCATCTTCTCCACAACCCCAAATTACAGCGATTGGTTAAGAAAATGGATGGATTGATGGACAACGTCCCAACAACACTGAAATTGGGTTTCTTAGACAGAAGCCAAATGAGCTGAACAAACTTGTGCAATTCAAACAAAGAATCTGGTTGATTTGTGGCAGCTGGAGCCTGATGATGTGTCCTCCACCTTTCACCATGACTGTGTCAATAAAGATGCAACACTGACAAGCGTACGGTAGAAAATACAACTCATTATCAGCAGATCAGCAAGCACATCAATACACACTAAAATAAACAATTAAATCATTTTTCATTATTTGAGCTCATAAAACTCTGACTTAGCTTGATAATAAAGTTGGAAATATACTTGCTTTTCGTTATGCATATGTATGGTATGCATAACTAAAAGCATACCATACGTTATGGTTAATGTGGCTGCCTCGCAGATTTTTGTTTGTTTGAAGCACCAGTTGTGCTCAGACATTTACACTGCATGTTCACAAGCCGCAATATGCGAGTAACTGCTAGGAACACTGTAGGGACATTTTCAATTGGATGTAAGGTTGCAAAGTGGACTGTGACAGTATGTAATTGTATGTTGTTGTTTTTTTTATGAGAAATACCCACATCTTTAAGATGTATGGTTGCCACTGCACAATGACCAGCACACTGGTGAAAAATCCATTTCTATTGTCACTATGTTATTCTGTTTATCTACATCCTGCAAATTCAACAACTGCATTCGCTTTGAGTTCTCTAATATCCCCTCAGGCAGAATCCACCGTTAACAAGCACAGTACATAAGTATATATGTAAATAGTTTTGCTCCCAACAGAGATGTTGGTGTTGCTCTTTAACATCAATAAACACAGATCCAACACTGGATCCTCAAACAGTCCGCATGCTTTACACTTCATTGTCGACTAACTACATGGCTGGTACAACTGCACAGCTTGTAGCCACCTTTATGGTCTTCATTTTTTTGTTTGGTGTGTTCATTGACTAGTTTAGACAGTTGAGTTTACCTTAGCTTTTATTCTGAGTTTGAAATATTTTGCTAAGTTTAAGAAGAATACACGGTTAAGTTGAGGAAAAGATACAAAACTGCTGTAACACATCTTAACATTGTCATTTCCTCTGTTAAGGAAAGAATAATGTGCCTGTGTGATTACAAGCATGTTTTCTGTTTAGGCCTTTACTGAAAACCTGAAAGATGAGTTCTACTAACCTTGCAAACTGGTTTTGTGAGCAAGCTCAGTTATGACGCAAACTGTTACCGTTATCTTTCAGTAGTAACACATTTTTCATATCTGACCAGTATAATAGATGGAAAAGGGTGATGTTTAGCTAGCAGTCAACAATTTTTATACAGTTTTCTGAGAAAAATTACTTTGACATTAAAACACACATCCTATATCTGTAATGACAGATAGATATATAGATAGATAGATAGATAGATAGATAGATAGATAGATAGATAGATAGATAGATAGTTAGGTAGCTAGATAGATAGGTAGCTAGATAGATAGATAGGTAGATAGATAGATAGATAGGTAGGTAGATAGTTAGGTAGCTAGATAGATAGGTAGCTAGATAGATAGATAGGTAGCTAGCTAGGTAGCTAGCTAGAGAGATTAAATAACTAGCTAGGTAGCTAGCTAGATAGACAGAAGTACTATCAATCTAGTTATTGCAGAATCCACATACATCAGTACTTATAAAAACCAACATCACAAGGGAATAAAATTGATTATCTACATAAAATCTTCATTTTCTTTTGAGGTCAAGATTTTTCACACATCTCTCTTAGTTGTTCCATTTATTTTGGGTTAGTAAGTCATTCTAAACAGGATGCAGAAGAAACGGGTTTCATGAAAACGGGTTTGTCTATCGATCTAAAAACTGAGCGGATACCATGCAAAAGCTTCATAGTGCTTTGCAACTCTGTTGAGGAATGCAAGATGCAACCAATAAAGGACAATGAGGTCTGCACCCTTCCTAAAGACCTCTGCACTACAATTGCATGGCTGGTGGATGTACAGAGGGCAGTAATACTTATTTCCCCAAAGCATGTGCCTCCAGTACATTGTCATGTGCCTTTGCATTAAATTTAAAAATCGACCTTCTAAAGTGATTGATCAAGGAACATGGGATGATATTTGTGAATAACTTTTGTGTCATAAGTGTTCTCTATAAATTACCATGATTACCTGGGTAATGAGAGAGGGCTGATAGAAATTAATGTGCTATTCAAAGGATGAGTCAGAATCAAGACAATAACACTTTTAGTCCACGTTATCTGTAGGCTGTAAAAAAAAACACTGCAAAACTGAGTCTCCACCCCCCAAAAATAAAACAAAAAACATTTCAGCCCCTGTTGGTGTTTCAAGCATCATTAAAAAAGAACTAGCTTTTTTTCTCAACTCAACAGCATTTTATTTTGTTCATATTCTGCTCCTGCCTCCTGCCATCGCTTTGTCTCTTTTGTTCCTGCCAGTCGCAACTGAAAGGAAGTATGGCCTCAACATGAGCTTGCATCAGCAGGTGACCTCCAATCTCCTGCCATTTTCCAGCATGGCACCAATCAACACTTTACTCCCACCCTGCTGAGAGGCGGCCACCTCTGAAGAACAGAGAAGAGGACCCCGTGATATGGAATTATAGAATGCATGAAAGAGAAAGTGGGAGAAAAAAAACTTGGTGGAGTGAGACAGAAATAGAGACAGTAACAGAAAGCAGTAGGGCTGCTCCTTGTTAAACATCCCAAATTTACCTCAGTACAGAAGCTCCCCATCGTCTTCTGCTCCTGCACTGTCAAAGGATGCCTGTGCATGTGTGTCTACATCTGCAGAGCCTAGACACACATGCACGCAGATACAGTAAAATCTTTGATATTACTGCAACTTCCTGAGAAGACAGACTACACTCCAGCAAGATTGCACTCCAACTCAAATCTAACTATGGATTTCAAGGATGGCTCTTGTATAAAATGTTTTCAGGCCCCTGGTAAGTTTATAAAAAAAAAACCTCTGAATATTAAAAAACCAGTCAAATTACACCACTGTGGATATTAATCTTTTTTCCAATAACAGTTTCTGTACTTTCATATATTTCTCCAATTTATCATACTGTGGCCTTGCTGCCTAACCCCTCGCCTCACACACGAACTATTGATCCAAGCTTTTGCAGTGATAAATGCAATCTTTTTCCCAATGACTACATTTTACAAATGAGACTATAAATGGCTTTGCACATCTGGCCTTTATATGCTATTCAGGCATGTATCTGTCAGTCCTGTACCATTCCATCTATCTATAACCCAATCTGTCCTTATCGTCCCTGCAGTTACCTCAAAGCAGTTTCTGTAAGAAATAAACTGCAGGAGAAAAAAATTTACATAGATGCAAGTAGGTTGGTTTCCACTTTTGAGGTATGCCATCATTTTAAAAACACTTTTCATTATACCTTTCCTGTGGCATGTGCTAGTTTGCAGTGTCAAAAAGACTTAAAAGTTGCATGTGAAAAAGAGTGATACCCCCCCTTGAAAGTTGAGAGAGGTGTGTAATCCATGTGCCACAAAGTAGAAGTCCTGTCTGACAGCTGTTCTGGAACAACTGGTTGGAAAACCAGTCACTAAATCAGCTGAATTTAATTAGCTCGACTCCACTGCGAGGTAGATGAGCCTGTCAGTGAAAACACCTGTTCTAAATGCACAGGTAGATCCCAAAACATTTCAGGACTTCTACTTTATTTTTACTTTTACTTCTACGTTACACATCACTGCAATGTTGATGACTTAATGGAAAAAATAACCCAGACTCTTCTCACGGAAAAGAAAAAACAAAGACTGGACTGTTTAAGGGAGTTTAAGTTATTAACAGCAGTATGTTGTCATATATAATCCAGATATATGTTTAAAATGTGCAGTCTTCAGCATCTGTTGCAAAACCTGGTCTGGACTCTACAGTCCTTGCCAACTTCCCACCAACTCTTCAGCTACCTTTTAGTTAAAAATCTTGAAGAAGATATTATGCCCTCAACTGAGAGACTGTTTAGAATAAACCACTATCTTCAAGGTTTTCTTATTCAACTTTAAAACACAGGCCTTTTAAGAGATTTAAATTGTATAATTTTAGAATTTGACCCAGGTGACTGGGATATTCTTTGCTTTTAGATCAGGAGTTTCCAGCACCAGGCTTTAAAGCCCACAGTCATGCAACTTTTTCACGTATCCCTGCTCCAACACACCTGAGCTGTCATGATGTGGAGTTTGTATTGCCGTTTTAGTTCCAGTTTTCTGTTTTCTTTAGTATTTTTCCTTGTTTAGTTCCCTCGTGTTTTGCTTCCTATTTTGCCTACTGTTTGTTAGTTCACATGGTTTCAATTGGTCCATTCTGTGCACCACTTGGTTTCTGATCTCAGTGCTGGTTTCTTGTATATGGTCAGTTATTTTGGATAAAATCTTGTTCCTGCATCTTGTCTGTGTCCTGCCTCTGTTCTTGCGTTTGGGTCCCCCACATGTCCATGCACCGTGACAGAGTACAATTAATGTGCAACTGAGCAGAACTTCATTGGCTGTTGGATCCATTAAATGAATGCCAGGTGTGTTGGAGCAAGGACACGATGAAAACCTGCAGAACAGCCTTCCTCGAGGACTGACTTTGGACACCCCTGTTTTAGATCAAACAACAGATTTTAACCTCTTGCCTGGAACAAAGGGTTGGCATCAGTTATGTCTTACCTGGCAGACAGGTAAGACAGACAGACAGACAGACAGATAGATAGATAGATAGATAGATAGATAGATAGATAGATAGATAGATAGATAGATAGATAGATAGAGTACTTTTATTCATCCCAAGTTGGGAAATTTTGTTGTTGCAGCATTTCTGTACATTTATGCTTGTTAAACAAACAACCAGAACAGAGGTATAAAATTTTGTACAATATAAGTGTAAATACCCTAGATTAATATGGAACAGCGCAATACATTCCTATATGGTAAGTCACTCGTGATGTCATCTTTGACACAAAGATGATGCATTAAACAGTCTTATTGAGTAGAGCAGGTAAGATTTCCTGCATCAGTCCTTGCTGATGATGACATGAGGACCTACCTTTGACCAACTTTTTTGTCCAAATTTGTCAACTGCTGCCGCTGCACTGTGAATAAAGGGTGGACATTATGGACTGTTTACAGGTTTTTTACTGTATGGCAACCCTGGTGCGACAATTTCCTGCTGAATTAACAAAGTTCTTATCTTATATTATCTTATGTTAAAGATGGTAGAAGAAGAGGGTCTTCTTTTGGTCTCATCTCCATGCTTTGGCCATTCATGGTTAAACTTGTACTGTAAAACAAAGTTTCAGTGGCAGCTAACTGAAGTTAAAGTTTGCTTAACACTATTGAAAATAAGGTAGTTAGGTCTAACACGGGTGGAAAGCAAATCTACTAAAGTCCATCAAGCCAGAAGACAGTGCTAACTAGCTAGCTAACATCTGCTACCCTCCTAGCACCACTCTGCAGAGCAGAGAACAGCAAAGAAGAACAAATTCTCTGCTAAAATGAATGTAAATAACTAAAATCAGTAACTTTATCAATATTTTTCTAAGTCTTTCTATGTCGGTTCAAAAATAATATTTCTTTAAGTGTTGTGTCTTTGTTGAGTTGTTGTTGAGTTGGCACACAAAGGCTGTCTCTTAAAAGTCTAGTTTCTAGTCTCCTCAGTTCCCAAATGTCTGCAGACTGTAGTTCAAAGAAGAAGATATGCTGTGTAGTGTTGTAAAGACAATGAAGGGATTGCATATGCTGTCTTTGAATCTGTACATTGTGTTTTGCACACCAGGAGTATTTGTGCTGATACTGGGATTCCTTTACCTAAGCTGTTCACATATTTTGCCCTTTCAATCTGATTATATAACATGATTACCTCAATCCCAGTGTATAAATTATGGCTCTATGTAGACATCTTAGCACTCCATGATGGAAACATCTTTACAAAGAAAATAAAAAGTATAAAATGCAGCAGGCTTCAGGCCTCTTTACTTAGTTGAATTTTATTTGAGAAATGCCTCAGCCAATAAATTACGCACAAGGTAATAGTTTCATAAAATTATAAAATAATTTTTTGAACATTTTCCATTTAATAAAGCCTGGAAGCTCTTGGCTTTCATTTTTCCTGTGCAAGTCAAGAGCAGCCATGTTTTTTAAATCCTTATTTGAATATAACAAGGACTGTTTAGGATAATGAAATTATTTACACCTCTTCATGTCAGCGACTGAGCAAAGAAACATCCGCACCTCTCATGGGGCCACGGTGATGGTTCCATGCAGCAATTAACAGTCAAAGAGCACAGACATAATAAAGTCACACAGTCGTCTTCTTCTTCTTCTGGTGTTTAGCTGTGTTAGTAAACAAAAATTTCCATCCATCCATCCATCTTCTGCCGCTTATCCGGGGTCGGGTCGCGGGGGCAGCAGCCTAAGCAGGGAAGCCCAGACTTCCCTCTCCCCAGCCACATTTGCCAACTCTGCGGGGGGGATCCCGAGGCGTTCCCAGGCCAGCCGAGAGATGTAATCCCTCCAGCGTGTCCTGGGTCTTCCCCGGGGTCTCCTCCCAGAGGGACGTGCCTGGAACACCTCACCAGGGAGGCGTCCAGGAGGCATCCTGACCAGATGCCCGAGCCACCTCAACTGGTTCCTCTCGATGCGAAGGAGCAGCGGCTCTACTCTGAGCCCCTCCCGGATGACTGAGCTCCTCACCCTATCTCTAAGGGAGAGCCCGGCCACCCTGCGGAGGAAACTCATTTCAGCCGCCTGTATACGAGAGCTCGTTCTTTCGGTCACGACCCACAGCTCATGACCATAGGTGAGGGTAGGAACGTAGATCGACTGATAAATCGAGTGCTTCGCCTTCTGGCTCAGCTCCTTCTTCACCACGACAGACCAGCGCAGAGCCCGCATTACTGCAGACGCCGCACCGATCCGTCTGTCGATCTCACGCTCCATCCTTCCCTCACTCGTGAACAAGACCCCGAGATATTTAAACTCCTCCACTTGAGGCAGGACCTGACTCCCGACCCGGAGAGGGCAATCCACCCTATTCCGGCTGAGGACCATGGTCTCAGATTTTGAGGTGCTGATTCCCATCCCAGCCGCTTCACACTCGGCCGCGAATCGCTCAAGCGAGAGCTGGAGATCACGACCAGACGAAGCCAACAGGACCACGTCATCTGCAAAAAGCAGGGACCCAATCCTGAGTCGGATCCCCTCAACCCCTCGGCTGCGCCTAGAAATTCTGTCCATATAAGTTATGAACAGAATCGGTGATAAAGGGCAGCCTTGGCGGAGTCCAACCCTCACCGGAAACGAATCCGACTTACTACCGGCAATGCGGACCAAGCTCTGACACCTGTCGTACAGGGACCGGACAGTTCGTACAAGGGGGTCCGGTACCCCATACTCCCGGAGTACCCCCCACAGGAGCCCCCGGGGGACACGGTCGAATGCCTTCTCCAGGTCCACAAAGCACATGTAGACTGGTTGGGCAAACTCCCATGACCCCTCCAGGACCCCAGAGAGGGTATAGAGCTGGTCCACTGTTCCGCGACCAGGACGAAAACCACACTGCTCCTCCTCAATCCGGGATTCGACTATCCGGCGGACCCTCCTCTCCAGGACCCCTGAATAGACCTTACCAGGGAGGCTGAGGAGTGTGATTCCCCTGTAATTGGAACACACCCTCCGGTCCCCCTTCTTAAAAAGGGGGACCACTACCCCAGTCTGCCAATCCAGCGGTACTGCCCCCGATGTCCACGCGATGCTGCAGAGGCGTGTCAGCCAGGACAGCCCCACAGCATCCAGAGCCTTAAGGAACTCCGGGCGGATCTCATCCACCCCCGGGGCCTTGCCACCAAGGAGCTTTTTGACCACCTCAGCAACTTCAGCCCCAGAGATAGGAGAGTCCACCCCTGAGTCCACCAGCTCTGCCTCCTCATCGGAAGACGTGTTGGTAGGATTGAGGAGGTCTTCGAAGTATTCCCTCCACCGACCCACAACGTCCCGAGTTGAGGTCAGCAGCTCCCCATCTCCACTGTACACAGTATTGATGGAGCACTGCTTCCCCCCCCTGAGCCGCCGGATGGTGGACCAGAATCTCCTCGAAGCCGTCCGGAAGTCTTTCTCCATGGCCTCTCCGAACTCCTCCCATGCTCGAGTTTTTGCCTCGGCAACGGCCGAAGCCGCATGCCGCTTAGCCCGTCGGTACCCATCAGCTGCCTCCGGAGTCCCACAGGCCAAGAAGGCCCGATAGGACTCCTTCTTCAGCTTGACAGCATCCCTCACTGCTGGTGTCCACCAACGAGTCCTGGGATTACCGCCACGACAGGCACCAACGACCTTGCAGCCACAGCTCCGGCTGGCCGCCTCAGCAATAGAGGCACGGAACACAGCCCATTCGGACTCAATGTCCCCCGCCTCACCCGGGACATGTTCGAAGCTCTGCTGAAGGTGGGAGTTGAAGCTCGCTCTGACAGGGGACTCAGCCAGACGTTCCCAGCAGACCCTCACAACACGTTTGGGCCTGCCAGTTCTGACCGGCTTCCTCCCCCACCATCTGAGCCAACTCACCACCAGGTGGTGATCAGTTGACAGCTCCGCCCCCCTCTTCACCCGAGTGTCCAAGGCATGTGGCCGCAGGTCCGACGATACGACTACAAAGTCGATCATTGAACTGCGGCCCTGGGAATCCTGATGCCAGGTGTACATATGGACACTCTTATGCTGGAACATGGTGTTCGTTAAACAAAAATTTAATTAGGTGAATGTTGCTGGGTTTTTACAAATGGCAAGGTGGTCTGAAGTTGCATTCCCATCAGGATAGTACTCTAGACTTGGTCCGATTGGGGACTCGGCTCAGTTGAAGGGGGGTGTATCCATGCAGTTGCATTCCCACTACACTTTGGTCAAACAAGCCATACCATTAGAATAATATATTCCCATTCTCACCAAAGGTGGCGCTGCACTAGTATTTAGCAAAAGAGCAAGATCAAGACAAGACCTGCGTGATAAAGAAAACTCTGTTGTGAATTAAATTTAGAGATGAAACTATCGCTATTTTGGGTGTTTTATATTGTCTTATGCAAGCATTTTGCAGAAATACACTGCAACAATGGAGGCAGTATGAACAACAGGCAGAGGACCCTTGACCATATTGCTATGTATTTACCCACAATGCAATGCTATACAAAATGCAGGAAGTGATTTTTTTTTTTTTTTTTGCAGTTCTGTATTTTTGCTTCTTATATTTGGTCCGTTTGAAGCGGGCCGAAACCTGCGTTTGTAGGCCTGGGTCCGCCTCTTTGATCTGAAGCTAAATCATTTGGCGCATTCACATTTCCCAAATGAAGCAGACTTTCCGAGCAAACAGACGAGGATTTGAATCAAAAAGGCTGATGGGAATGTGCCCTTAGAGTCGCTCTGATTACTGAAAGCTCCAGAAACCTTGTGGTTAAGTAAGATAGGACAGAGTAGAATGGTAAATGGACTGTATCACACTTTTTGAGTCATCTTGACCACTCAAAGCACTTTGACACTACATGTCATATTCACCCATTTGCACACACTCATACAGCACTTCTATGTTTTTTATATACTAAGTGCTTTGCTGTATTGCACATGCACACACACATTCATAACCCAAAAGACACATTGGGAGGCAACATGGGGTTCAGTGTCTTGTCCAAGGACACTTCGGCATAGAGTCAAGGGAAGCCTTGAATCAAACCATCGACTTTCAGGTCAGCAGACGACTGCTCCTCCTCCTGAGCTACAGCCAGTGGCAAAGAGCCTTTAATAGTGCCAAGATAATACACCATCCATACTTTGGCATCAAAATGAATAAATATAAAAGCTCAAGAACTGAGCAGGGGAAATGGAGTTCATGTTGCGTCTTGCCTCTCATTGAGCTGAATATCTGCCCAGTACATCCCTCTGCTAATCAGCTGAGTCCATCAGAAAATGCTGTCAGACTTACTGGAAGGCTTACTGTAGGGAATTGTTTCACTAAAGTGTGTAATATAATCAATGTTTTTACTTTTACAGACTTTTTACAAATTTAGGCTGTTTTGTTGTTAGCGTTTTCAGCGTATTAAACCTGCAGATTGTGTTTTCCAGATGATCACCACATGGAGCCACTTTGCATGAAATGATATTTATTACCACAACCATTCTTCAGATGAGAAAAGTGATGCAAAACTGACAGGGTGTAAAAGTTCTTATAAAAACTGAGCTCAAACTTATGAATGGGCTCTTCTGAGATCATAAGTAACCTCTCGCTCCCCTGACCAAATTCCTTCCAAGTTCTCTCTGAGCTTTCTGACTGGTTTCTTCTGCAGGTAAGACACTGATTAATCCTAAGTACTTCACATAACGCCTCTTCAAAGGACCTGGAATAATTTTTTTAATGGACGATTTGGGTCAGCTTTGTTATCCTACATTAGCGTAACCATCTCTCTTCAACCTGACCAGCTTTGTTGTGGTACCGTAGTTTTTCCATGTTGTAATAATGAATTTAATGGTGCTCTGTGGGATTTTCAGATTTAGATATTCTTTGTTTAATCCAGCCCTGATTTGCAGCCTGTTTGGAGAGCTCTTTGGTCATCAAGGTGTTACTTGCGAGATGACCTGTCAGGATTAGAAGGCCGTAATGTTGATGGTTTGCAGAACACAATAAAACTCATAACAACTTATTTAACTCATTATATGATTTCTAAATGTTTCCGGTATCACCAAAGTTTATTCACTTTATAACAAAAGGAACAAATGTTAGCACTTTTTTTAATCTTATATTTTCTAATTTTCCTTTATTAATCTGAGCTATTTTGAAAAAGTTTTTTTTTTTTTTTTTTTTTTTTTACCAAAATCCATTTTAACTAGAGATGGTACCAAAATGTTCCTTGTTGATACAATTCCATTAGTTTATACTGATACCTTGTGCCCTTAAAAGAAAATCACAAGAGTAGAGAATGCTTTAATATCTTTAATATAAGTGCAATATGGAATATAAATAAATCTCATGGACATCAATACTTGAAAGAAATGTGATATAATTCTATTCTATTCTATTCTATAGTCATTTAGCAGACTCTTATCCAAAGCAACCAACATCTGAGAATGAAAACAACTCAAGCAAGTGTGGAAGAATTGTATAACTCTTCTCAGTCAGGAAGATGCGTTAGAGCGGAGATGTCTGGAGGGAGACTCTGCTCCATGAACAACCCTTGTAAGGCAGGAGGGTCCCGTCACATTCACTCATGAAAACTCTTGAATGATGTGGAGAGGCTGATCTGATGTATTAAAGGATATTTATTTACATATATACAACAAGGTTACAAAAGCAGAGGGACAGAAACACAGACAGCCAAACTGAAAAGGCCCGACTCCTTCCTGTCTCTCCTTTTAGCCAGATCAAAACACTCCTTTCCAGTTCTAGCCAACACACACGCGTTCAAATGTTAAACTGAAGTACACACTTTTTCCGGACGGACCTTCCCATTAACATCTCATGACACTAAAACATGATTCGTCATCGCGGCCAGCAACCTGCTTTATAAACCAGCATCATCAGGATTCTCTGTGTCCTCTAAAGTTCCTCCTAACCTTTAGACTATTTTCTGCCATCTGACCTCAAATGATCCGAACTGAATCATTTTTATTTTACCACACAAGAAATGAAAAAAATAGGCAACATCATAGATAAGTGTGACAGCTGAGTTGGACACAAGTGTCGCTATGTAGTGTGAAGGCAGTGCAACTTTTTGTTTTCCCCAAGTTTTTAAAGTTTTTTGTTCCCTTTTGCAATCGTCCACTTGTTAAAATACAAAGAGCAACTGATCCTACATCGTCTTGTGTGCAGCTTATTCTGTGCTGAACTAGATGTGAAAAGAGCTGTGTTCTGAATTGTGGCATCTCAGTGCTCAAAAAAGTCTCAAATACAATAATTTCAGTGGCTGATATTGAAGCGTCGACTCCAGAGTCAATACACCCATCACTAATTTAAACTATGGTGGCAAAAGAAAAACTACATGAAAATTTATAATGTGAAAAAATACTTCTTCAATCCTCTGCTCATTTTAGCTTTTTGTTTCAGTCTTTTCATCCATCTCACATATCCAAGATTAGGCCTGTCGCAATAAGTGAATTAATCGCACAAGAAGGAAAAAATGGATGCAGTAAGTTCACCGGACGCAATCATTTTCATTTGTCTTTATTTTCTCTCTCGCTCACTCCGAGCAAGTGCCCCATTTGTTTTAAGACAATATTACCTAAACATGGCAATACAACAAGCTTCCATCTGCACTTAAAACCCAATCATCAACTGCAGTTTTATCCCAGCTGGGAAAAACAAGACATTAAGAATCTGCCTGGATGAACATTCATGTTACAAACATTGTTTATGTTTACATGTTGCAACATCATCAACTTTACAAAGACATGAAAAATGACATACTGAAGGCGATCAAAGATATTCAATTTTACCATTTCACCTCTGGTCAGGTCAAAATATGTCCTCTTATATTAACTCAAAACACCATGTAACTGTGCTACATGGTGTTTAGAGACCATATGTTCCACATAACCATATTGCCAAAACCCCAGGAGAAATCCTGATCTGTTTCAGCAGACTGACAACTGGATGAACATAAAATAGTTTGTACATCAAGCTAAATGTTTTTTAAAATTAAAGTATGCTGATCTTTGAAAGTGTCCATGCGCATTATTGTGGCATTATTGTCATTTTAGTTGAAAATGGTCTCAAAATGAAACTAATAATCGCTTAGCACAATATTATCGTCTATCGCAATATCGCATAGTAAAATTTGTTATCGGGACAGGCGTATCCAAGATATGCAACATAGATATAAATATTCAGATCATTTTACCAAATTAATCTTACTTCATGGGAAATTATTTCATCAAAGTGAGTAAGAGCTGAAAAGCAAAGGCAAACACCTGATAGAGATAGAAACCTTTCTACAAAAAGGTGAAAATAGAAGCAGCGATCATGAGCTCCGGTCTAGAAAGGCTCCAAGTCGGACCTAGAATGTAAGTGAAACAGACAGAGTGAAAAAACAGGGAAAAAGTAGACACACCGGGAGAAAAACAGAAAGGTGGGAACATTAAATCAGGCAAATACTGAACAAGAGCAACAACAGAGGCAAAGCAAACAGGAAAGGAAGACATCAGCCGAGTGGGAAGAGGAGGAAGAGCCCAGTGATGACAGCAGACGCCTTCCCCGTTTCCTGCTCTGACTGCCAGGACGGGAGCGGTGGCGCTGGCAGTGGAGAAGCCCGAACAGAAGGCCCGGGATGCAGCATTTGGTCATTTCACAGAGGGCTGCAGCCCACCAAAACAATGTTGAAGCAATCAGAGGTAATTGCTCACTAATGGCTCCGTTTCCACTCTGCTTTTCTAATTGAGCACCATCTGCATACACACACATGCTTGAATGCTCTCAACACACACACACATACAAAGACCACAAATGACACAAGTCTTGAAAATTGGAAAATAACCTTATAAAACAATCTTCTAAATAAGAAAAGTGAGGCGGGAGAGAAGCTCAGCCAGCCAAAGTGGACATCCTCACATTCTTCTGCCACTTACAGGGTTTGAAGTAACTGTTTTCCTTCCTTCCTCCTTACCTTTTTTTGTTTTTTTTCTTTTCGGTGATAAAGGATCTAGAATAACAGGAGAGATTTTGTGACTCACACACTGTCGCTGATGAGCGTGTTATTGCAACCCCTGATGGATCTCCCTGTCTCCGTTTTCGCCTCCTTTCTCTCCCACCTGACACGTTATACCATGAAGACGCTTCATTCAGAGGAAGAGCTTGTCATCGCTGTCATCTCTGCAGCTCCTTTTCCATGCATCAGGCTTCCTCCCTGCAGTTCTTTGTTACCACTCAGCAGGAAATCTTTTTGGCTGCGAAGTGTGGAAACCATCACCGCAGGCGAAGGTGAAATTAGTACGGCGGGGAAAGTGTTTTAAAGTATAACAGTTGCCTCGGAAACCACCTTTGCCCATATTTTTCCTCGTTTGCGCACCTTGCAGTATTTGAACGTCTTGTTTGTTTAATTGACACGTACACACACCCACAAA
The DNA here is from genome assembly GCF_933228915.1 of Telmatherina bonti. NCBI lineage: Eukaryota > Metazoa > Chordata > Actinopteri > Atheriniformes > Telmatherinidae > Telmatherina > Telmatherina bonti. The sequence goes on from NC_136617.1 coordinate 29,452,066, forward strand.
GAGAGTCCTGCAAAGATGAAACCTGCTGCATACCTAGTTTACAGTCTGGCTCTGTTTTCCTGTTTACAGGGACTTGTCTGTGCTACCATCTGTCCGTTTTCCCCTGTTTGTAGGGAAAATATAATTACAGGTGGAGGATTTCTCTAATTTTTTTGTACAACAAAGGGGTGATTTGTTATTTTTAATAAACACACTGTCTCCCAGCTTCAGCTGTCTGCCCAAACTGGTTCTGGGTGTGCCTGGGGCCTTCGTTGTTAAAGGAGACGGTATTAAAGTCAATGAGAGCAGCTTGGAAGCATCACTTCCAACTGGGCAGGTGTAGCAAACATGCTTTTTGATTCATGCTCCAGCATTCATTAACTGAGCTGGTTGTTGGTTCTGTCTCTCTTAATACTTACCTTCGTATCTCTTGTCAAACTCAAACGCTCCAGGTTTTAGATTTAACACCACAAAATCATATTCCTCTGAGCTGACGCAAAGACATGCAAGATAACTGAATTTACAGATGCAACACTTCACAGTCGTTCACACTTGTCAGCTCGGTATAACAAAGTGTCCAAATGTAAGCTGAGAGTAATGATGGTCTGTCAGAGCTGAGAGGCTGAGCTTTAAAGCTGTTTCATAGCAAAGAAAGAGATTTTCTTTTAATATTATTTTCATTTTACCAAACAGGTGGGACATGGTCACAAACTGAACCTTCAAGTGTGAGCTGTGACGTGGAGAAGGTGTCTATAAGTGATTTAAGGCACATTCACGCTGGAATCATTTAAACAAATCCTGTTCCACTTCCACTGGTAGCGCAGTTTGTTTGGAGTGAGCTGGGGGTTTTGAAACGTGAATCCTGTACTGTGAAAGCAAACAGACCATCCAATAAACCAAAGAAGTGATGTAGTGCAACATACAATAGAGCATATATGATGTGAAGCTGTTCATACTGCTCATTTATTTTAGCATTTGGAAATGTCATTTACATGAAACTGGTGTTTTGGGGAGCCTAAAAACACTAATATTTTAAACCAGGTCCCAAACAGGATAAATAGGGGGTCATCCAAAAAATATTTATGAACATATATTCTTTGTATAAAAAAAAAAAAAAAAATAAGCTACTTAGGAGACCACCTTGTCTGTTCCATCAGTTTTTATCCAAGTTCTGGCTGGTTTAGTAAGGTGAGTGAGCAGGTGGAGCTGTGGTCATGGAGTCACAGTGTGTATGATTTGTCTATCCTAAAAGTAAAAAGGGAGGCTATATGTTCACAAGCAACATTTCTGAGTTTTGACAACAATAACAGCAATTTGCAGGTGTTTCCATTGAACAGTGTTTAGTGCATACGCCTCAGGTCTCATAAAATCTCGTCTGGTTGATTTTACGAGAATTGCAGCTTACGAAGGTAGCCTTATAGCGTTATTTGGGGATGTTTTACTTGCTGCACAGAGTTTGCTACGGCTTTTCGAAGATTTTCTCCTTCATTTTTATTTCTAAAATTATAAAAATTTTGCTGTTGTTTCTTCCACGCCAAAGAGAAAACTCTTTGGTTCAAAGAGAAACTGCAGCATCTTTACTGAAAATGAACTGGTCTCGACCCCCCCACGCCACATCCAGGCACATGTAAATGAGAAAAAAGAGTTTCCATTACACTTTTGTGATATATTTCTATGTCAAAATCTCTGAAAACCACCCCATGAGTGCATAAAAACATTTAAGTGATATTTGAGACTTTTTTCAAAATGTACATGTTTCCATCAGCACTTTTTATTGCAAAATTTACATTTTGCAAACTTCTAGGTGAAATTGAAACACATCTTTTGTTACCTTAACTTTGGTTCAATCAAAGGACAGAAGTCGACCAGAATGCATCACTTGTAGCAAGAAGCCAGAAAATGAGAGCATCAAGCTAAGCGTGGTCTTAGACCAAGGTGGAGTTTCAGGCTATTTAGCAGTACCATGAAGGGGGTCTTCAAGGAAAATATCTCCCAAAGAGATTCTGGAGAGACGCAGGGTCCTGTTTCCCATCCGAAAAAAGCTCAGAGACGAAGGATCCCGTGCAGTCATCGCGGTGGACAAATTGTTCGTCAATGGACATCTTTACCGTGACAAAAATACCACCCCCTGGCTCTACTAACCTCAGGTAATATCTATCACTCATACAGCTAATTATTGTTAAATTTACATGTTAATCTGCTATAAGCACATTAATTATGGTAATTCAGAACTGTACATTTACTGCCAGTCTTTGTAAATTCGCTGTTGTTGTTGCTTTCGTTTTGTTCTGTTTTTGTTTTTTGGCCTTTTTTTTCTCCCCCCCCCCCCCCCCCCCCCCCCCCTTTAGGGCTTTTGTTTGTGCTATTTCTTTTTATGTGTAGTTGTAGTTGTTTGCTTTTCTCACTCCTTTCCTTTCTAGCTGCTCTTTCATTCTATTATGCCATACCAACAATAATAGGTAGGGTACGCACGTACATCCACATGACACAGGCACTAAATGTCATGCACATAACACACCTACAACACAGAGCACATTTAATCACATCAACACTCACCCCCAACTCTCACACACACTCTAAGCATGTGGACAGACATATAGGAACATTGTACACACAGATGAATTTATATACGCACACAATCTACACGCAGCATGCATGCATTAATGTGGGCTTGCACACACACAAACACACACATACTTTTATAGAAACACTTCAGTAGCTTGAGCATGACCACCCTGAGGTTTGTTACGTGGAATATACGGGGAGCTGGTTCCAGGGAGAAGAGGTTGAAGGTGTTTAGCAGATTGAATGATCTACAGGCAGACATTGTCCTGCTACAGGAGACTCATTTATTAAAAACAACAGCTAACGTACTCTCTACAGTACAGTTCCCTCACGTGTACTCGGCCTGCTTCAACTCAAGACAAAGAGGAGTAGCCATTCTGATAAACAGGAAAATTCATTTTACTGCTAATAATATAATTTTAGACCCAGGTGGAAGATTCATAATAATGACATTATCTATCCTAAACATGAAGTTATGCATTGCAAATATTTATGGCCCAAACACTGATGACCCCTCCTTTTTTCATTCCTTCTTCTCCTTACTATATGATCACCTTGATAATACACTTATCATTGGGGGCGACCTCAACATGACCTTAAACTCTGGGATGGACAAGGGGGGCGGAGCAGGGAAACATAGGGTCTGGCAGTCAGCAAGAGTTGTTAAACAATATATGGAGGATTTTGGTCTTTGTGATGTCTGGCGCTCACAACACCTCACTGCTAGAGAGTACACTTACTTTTCATCTGTCCACCACTCATACTCCAGAATAGACTACTTCCTCACTAACAGCTCTATGATGAACAGTATCTCAGAAACTAAAATCTATTCCATCACTATCAGTGATCACGCACCAGTATCATTTACCCTAATGAATAAGAAAACTAAACCATCTTATAGCAAATGGAGACTTAATACATCATTACTTAAAGATCCTGATTTTATCAGTTACTTCAAACGGGAGTGGTCTTTGTATATAGAAAACAATGACATACCAGGAACATCAGTATGTGTTCTTTGGGAGGCAGGAAAAGCAGTAATGAGAGGGAAAATAATTTCATTTTCATCACATAAGAAAAAGAAGGAGAGTTCAAAAATATCTGAACTAGAGCTTAAAATAAAATCACTAGAAGATGCCTACAAGGCTTCTCCAGAAGAGCAAGTGCTGAATCACATAAGAAAGGCTAAACTAGAGCTGAATGAAATAATTAACCAAAAAACCCAGTTTTTGCTACAAAGACTTCGCTTAGAGAATTTTGAACATAGCAACAAATCTGGAAGATTTCTCGCAAATCAATTAAAAGCAAACAAGGAGAAAACAACCATCTCCTCTGTTAAAGATTCAAGAGGAAATATCCTCCATGATCTTGATGGAATAAATGACACATTTAGGGATTTCTATAAAACATTATATTCCTCAGAAACAGATCCATCAGACAACAGCATTGAGGAATTTCTCAGCTACCTCAATCTTCCAAAGTTACAACAGGATCAGGAAATGGTTTTGGACGCACCCATTTCAGTAGGGGAACTACATGAAGCTTTAAAACACATGCCCAGCAATAAAGCTCCAGGACCAGACGGTTTTCCAGTTGAATATTATAAAGAATTTTGGTCTATACTAGCACCCACTTTTTATAAAATGGCTTCAGAAATTAAGGAAAAAGGTCGAATATCTCAAAACATGAATTTGGCTAGTATTACAGTAATACTAAAACCAGGAAAAGACCCCAAACTCCCATCTAGTTATCGTCCAATATCACTAATGAACGTAGATCTTAAAATAATCAGTAAAGTGCTTGCTACAAGACTAGAAAAAATAACTCCACTTATCATACATCCTGATCAAACAGGATTTATCAAGGGACGACATTCCACCACTAATACGCGCAGACTAATAAATCTAATTGATTATGCCACCATACATAACCTGGAAACTACAATAATCTCTCTAGATGCTGAAAAAGCATTTGACAGGGTGAACTGGAAATTCTTATTTGCAACATTAAGAAAATTCGGGTTTGGCTCATCGTTTATCGACTGGATAAAGATACTGTATAGCAATCCAAATGCATGCGTCAGGACAAATGATCAAACTTCTCACAGCTTCAGATTGCAGAGAGGCACCAGACAAGGCTGTCCACTCTCCCCCTCACTTTTTGCAATCTTTATTGAACCCTTAGCAGCTAGCATTAGACAAAACAAAGACATTAAAGGCATTAACTGTAGAAATATGGAGCATAAGACCAGTCTTTATGCTGCTGATGTATTACTTTTCCTTCAAAATTCACAATCATCCATCTGTCAGACAATCGCGCTCATCAATAAATTCTCATCAATTTCTGAATATTCCATTAATTGGTCTAAAACCACCGTTCTACCCATCAACTGTTCCTTCCATAATACTCCTGACACTGCTTTACAGTCAGGAGATATTAGATACTTGGGAATAAACATCTCACCCAGACTGTCAGACCTTATAAAGCTAAATTATGTCCCTCTACTAAAAACAATTGAGGACGATCTCACACGGTGGAAATGTTTACCCATATCACTAATGGGAAGAGTTGCAACTATAAAAATGATGATTCTACCTAAAATCAATTATCTGTTTTCAATGATCCCCATTAAACCTCCCTCCACCTGGTTTAAATCGCTGGACTCTAATGTTACTAGATTTCTCTGGAAAGACAAACCACCACGGATTAGTCTAAAAACACTCCAGAAGACTAAAGATAGCGGTGGCTTAGACTTGCCTAATTTCCAAAATTACTTTATAAGCAATAGACTACAATACATCTCTAAATGGCTTAAACCTAGCTATCTAGATGAACCATGGCTTAATATAGAAGAAGCTATGTGTGAGGATATGGCAATTTCAGACCTGCCATTTATCAGCACAGCTGTCAAACGCCAAAAATGCTTTAAAAGCATTAATATCAGCTCCTCACTAATGGCCTGGTGGGAATTTCTTAAACTAACCAAATCCTTGCTTATTCCATGCAAACTTACACCTATTTGGAACAATCCCGACATCCAGCAAAACCGGAAAATGATAAACTTCCCTCAGTGGAAGAATAAAGGAATAAAACAGTTAGAACATTTAATAGAAAATGGGAACTTTCTCCCTTTTGATACAATTACTTCACGATATGAAATCAGCAGCACAAAATTCTTAGAATACCACCAACTTAAATCTATTATAGGTAAGAAATACACCCCTGATCAATTAAACTTGCAGCTACCTATCAGGGCTGCAGAATTCTTAAATCTCAATGCCCCGAAACTGTTATCCAAAATATATAGATTACTATCAAAGCTAGACGATTCCATATGTCTCCCAACTTCTAAATGGGAAGCAGACTTATCCAGTAACTTTGACCAAAATGAATGGTCACAAATCTGTTCAAATACATTTACAATGACTAAGAATTCAAACATGCAACTAATACAATTTAAAATTCTGCATAGAACTCATTATACAGGACACAGGATGTTCAGGATGGGTCTGTCACAATCAAACATCTGTCCACACTGCACTGGCAACACGACTGACAGCTACTACCATGCTTTGTGGTCTTGCCCACCTGTCCAGGAATTCTGGTTTCAGGTATGTAAAGATCTGTCAAATTGCTTCAAATGTAACATCCCTACAAACCCCAAACTGGGCCTACTGGGTTACTTGGGTGAAATTAACATAGAATTTAATTCTGCAAACTTAATCCTCACCAGTTTATGTATCGCAAAGAAAACTATCCTTCTAAACTGGAAAAGCAAACAAAGTCTGTGTATCCAGCAGTTCAGAAATCTCTTATTAGATCACATCAGTGTCGAGATGATGTCTGCCTCCTCAAGAGATCAGTCAGCTGAACTTTATTCCCTCTGGTCCCCTGTGATCAGCTCCATCACTTAGTATGGGGGGAGAATGTGACCTTATTGCGCTCGGGGTTGGTGGCCGGTTGGGGTTCTCTGGGGGCTGTGGGTCTGTGGTGGGCTCCTGGGGGGGGGGGGGGGGGGGGGGGGGGGGGGGGGGGGTTTTGACTGCTCCATTGCTGGAGTGGCTAGGTTTCTAGCCCTACTGTGGACCTGGATGGGCAGCGGCTGGGAGTTGCCGCGCAGCGGCGGGGCAAGGTCGCTGGCGGGGGATGGGTTGGCGGGCGTGACTCCGTAACGGGCGCCTGTGCCGCAGTGGGGTGGGCTGGGCGGGGTCCCGGGCTCCGGTGCCCGGGGTTGTCCCCTGTCTCTTGGGGGGTGGGGGGTCGGCTTGTGCCGGGGGGGGGCTGGGCTGACCTGGACCTGCCGCTGCGGCGGCGGGCAGGTACGTGCTCTGGTGCCTGGTTGCGACCCTGGGACTTGTTGAGTGGGGGGTGTTTGATAGTGTGGATGGGATGTGAGTGTGTATGGAGGGATGTGTGTAGGGGGTGTGCGTTGAGGACTGGTGGCGGTACATAGGTATGTGGATGTGTGTGGGTGGGGAAGTGTGATGATGCGTGTGTGGGGGGGGTGTCGTGGTGTCTGTGGGGGGGGGTAGTGCCGTGTGTGTAGGGGAGTGGGGTGATGCGTGTATGTGGGGAGTGGCGGTGGTGCATGTATACGGGTGTGTGTGGGGGGGGAGGGGAGGGGGGAGGGGGGCGTGCTGTCTGTGTGTGTGGGGGGGGGGGGCAGGGGTGTATGTATGGGGGAGTGGGTGGTGCATGTGTGTGGTAGGTTGGTGGATAAGTGTAGATATGATGGATGGGAGTGGGATAGATTTGGATGTGACGTGGGGGTCAGGAGGATGGTTTTAAGGGTGGGCTGAACGGGTGGCTGGGTGGACCTGAATGTGTCCGGAAGTGTGTGTGTGTGTGGCTGTAGGTGTGTGCTGAGACAGTGTGAAGTGCCGATGTGTGGACAAGGGGGGACTTCATGTCCCCAGGTGGGGGTGTCCTCTGTGAGTGAGGGGGCGGTGGACAATCGGTCTGGGATTCCCCTTCTGCCGCCCCGCCTCCTCTTTGTCCTCGTGCCCCCCTTCTGCATGTGGTGAGTTGGTCCCCTCTTGGGTCGGTGATGATTCTCTGGTTAGAGTCGCCGAAGGCTCTGGTTACGGGGATGGCTGTCCCCGGCTTGTCCTGGTCCTTGGGGGGCCCTGGGAAGTAGGGGGCATGCCCAGTGCTGCGGGCGGCTCACCTTCTGGAGGAAAGCTCACTTTCCTCCAGACTTAAATCCCTCAACCCCTCTTCCTCCCCGCTCCCCATCACACACAGGCAGGGTATTGGGAGGTGTGCACGTGGCGCTGGGTGGTGAGAAAGGCCATCAAGGTGGTCTTGATCGCTGCACCCAGCCTCGGCTCACCTCCCAGTTTTAATTACACTTAGACACCAAACACCAAAACACTGACGACTCACATGATTAGGGGGAAGAGCATGCGGTGTATGGTGGGCGGGGCTGCTTAGGTGGTCCCTCTCCCAACACCGCGTGGCAATTCCCTCAATTTTAATTGCAACTAATACATACTTCACAATCAGTCATAAGCGGGGGGGAGGCAGGGACGATAGGGTCTTCTCATGCCCCTGCTCTCGGGGCTTTACTGGGGGGGGGGGGGTACGGGTGGGGGAAGAGTGCCGTCCATTAGGCCTAAGTCTGGGCTGGCCTGGCTGTAGGAGGGTTGTCGCCGGCCCTGGGGGGGTGCTGGGTCGGCTGCATCTGTGGGGTGGTGGGGGGGACGCTGGGAGTGGTGGGCGGTAATTATGGGGGCCCTGATCGGGGCCATCCTGTCCTCTGCCCCCTCTGAGGTATCTCACATGGGACATGATGGAGGGGTGAGGTGAGGATGTGTGGGAGTGGGTGTATGGGGTTACAGATGGATGGTGGGATGGCTGGGGGGGGATTAGGGTTGGGGATATAGGTGGGTAGGGGATAGGGATGTGTGAGGATGAGTAGATGTGTGTGTGGAGGGGTATGTTGGCGCGTGGGTTGTATTGGGGTGTGCCTGTGTTGGAGGAGTGAGGGTATGTGTGTGTGTGTGTGTAGGGGGGGGTGTATATGCGGAATGGGATGTGTGAGTGAGGGTGAAGTTTGGAGGGGGGGCTATGGGTGGTGGAGGGGTGTTTGGTGGGGCATGTGTGGTTGGGTAGAAGTAGAGGGATGGGGTGGCGGGGTGTGAGCGTGTGTGTGTGTGTGTGTGTGGGGGGGGGGGGGTGAGCGTGTGTGGGGGCGGGGGCGATTGGGGTTCGTGTGACTTGGTATGGGTGAGTGAGTAGAGGTGGGGTGGGGTTGTATATGTGATGGATGATGTGCATGGATTGCAGAGGGTTGTGTGGATGGGGGTTGAGAGGGGAGTGCGTGTTGGGGGGGGGGGGGGGGGGGGGGGGGTATGCATGTATATGTGTGTGTGGTTTGGTGGTGGGGGGGTGGTGTCCTGTACCCGGGGGCGCAGCTGGTGCGCTGGGGTGCGACCTGGCTGCCGCTGGGTGGCGGTCTGGGGATCCTGGTCCTCCGTCGGTGTGGGCTGTGCCCTCTGCCTGCGGGGGCGGGGGGCTGCTCACGGGCTCTTGGGGCCCTGGGGCCTGCGCTCTGTCTGCCCTAGGTGGCCGGTGCCCGGCGGGATCGGCCCTTGCCGGCCTGGGCCTGCTGGGGCCTGTTCCCCCTGACTGCGGGGGACTCTGGTTGGGCACCTCCTTCGCCACCTCCTGGGCAGATGCATGGCTGGCTCTGGAGTGGGGGGGTTGGGATCTGTACCTGGGGGTGACTGTCGGTTACCCGGGTCTCTGGGTTCTCCTGGCCTTCCTCTAGCTGTAGGCGGGCGGGGTCACATTGGCATGATCACTCTTCTCTAAACACGTTCCACTCTGAATGTTCTGCATGAATGTTCTGCATGTGTCACAGTCACTGAGTCATCCAGCAAGTTTATTCACTAACAGCAGGTAGCTCTCTTTCTGTCTTTTTGACTTAACTTGCTAGTTTCTGGTCCTCATGATTGTCAACGGTTTTGTTCTCCACGAATCTAGAGTTGGCTTGTGTGGGTGTATATATTTATGTGTGTGGGTGGGTATGTGTGTGTACTTATGTGTATGTGTATGTGTATGTATGTATGTGTATGGATATGTATATATGTATGCATATGTGTGAGTGTATGTGTATGTATGTATATGTATGTGTATGTGTGTGTATGTGTATGTGTATATGTATGTGTATGTATGTGGGTATGTATATGTGTATAAATGTATATATATATATATATATATATATATATATATATATATATATATATATGTGTGTGTGTATGTATGTGTATATGTATGTATGTATATCTATCTTTATGTATGCATGTATGTGTACATGTGTGTGTATGCATGTGTATGTATGTGTATATGTATGTATATATGTATATATATAATGTATGTGCGAGTGTATATACATATATATGTAGGTGGGTATGTATGTGCATATACATGTATGCATTGATCTCTTTCTTTTGTTTTTTTTTTGTTTTTTTATGTTCTCTTTTCTGTTCTCTTTCTGCCCCTTTCCTGTCCTTTCCGGTCGGGTCCAGCAGCATAAACTCTGTAATACAAGCTATTATCCAAAACAAATTGAAAAATAAAATAAGAATCAAGAAATACAAGGGGATCATTACATCTACAAAAGTTCCCCTTGGCAAAATAAATTTGCTCAGCAGAACACAGCATCCAGAACATCAGTCTGCTTGCTTAAATGCTGGACAAGACAAAAAAAAAAAAAAAAAAAGAAAATATCTAGGGATCCCCTGCATTAGACCATAAGCCATATGGCTTCATCAGACTGTGAGAAGTGTATATATAGTATAGTATAAGCTTGATCTAATGCATGGTTTCAACCTCTGAGGAAAAGATGCTAATGGTGTTTGCTAAGTTTCAACAAAATCCAGTTAAACTAACAAACAAAGCTATAAGAGGACCGTTATCACATCAAAGATTGTAAGAAACAGTGGATCGGGGTATTTTGGTTTCCACATTGGTAAATTAACAAAGATACGTCAATTTGCTTTAAGCTAGCTTCTCTACAAGACTCTTCAGCTTGATCTGAAAGGTAGAAAAGGTGTCTGCCTACCGAATCCACAGTGGTAACTGGTGCCATAAGAGAGGAGCCTTATAGCCAAATACCCCTTCTTCCATCGTACCATTAGAGACTCTGGGAACCACAACTAAACCTGCCGTCTGAGAGCTAAGTGCTCTTTTTTGGAATATATTGTAACTATGATATAAAATGTCATGGAGAGCTTTACATGTGAAGAGGAGATTTAACTTGATTTAACAGGGAGCCAGTGTAGAGAGGCTAAAACTGGAGAAATATAATCTCTCCCGCTAGGTCTCGTCGCAACCCTCGCTGCAGCATTTTGGATCAACTGGAGACTTTAGGACATATTTAGGGCAGTCAATTAATGAGGAATTTCAGAAATCCAATCTTGAAGTGACAAAAGCATTAACAAGGTTTTGTGCATCTTTTTGAGACAATATGCCCCTAATTTTTGCAATATTACACAAGTGGAAGAAGGCAGTTCTAGAAACCTGTTTTAAATATGAGCTAAAACACAAATCCTGATCAAGTATAACTCCAAGGTTTCTGACAATGGAGGCCAAATTAATGCCATCCAGTTTCATTCATTATCCTAACCACTTAATCCAATGAAGGGTCACGGGGAAGTTGGAGCAGTCTTTGGGCGAAAGGCAGGGTACCCTCTGGACAGCTCACCAGTCCATCACAAGGCCACACAGAGACAAACAACCACTCACACTCACTCTATTGGGCAATTTAGAGTACCAAATTAACCCAAAATGCATGTCTTTGGACAGTGGGAAGAAGCCAGAGTACCCAGAGAGAATCCACGCATACATGGGGAGAACATGCAAACTCTACAAAGAAAGGCCACTGACCAAACCTCGGCCCAACCGAGGATCGAACAAGCAACCTTGGCCACAGTGCTAATCACTATGCCACTTTGCAGCCTACCATTCAGATTAGTTTCATACAAATGACCTCAGTCTTGTCTGAATTTAAAGGGAGAAAATTCAGAGATCTTGATGTGTCTGTAAGACATCTTTGTAATCTAACAAACTGATTGGTTTAATCAGGCTTCATGGAGAGTATCATCTGCATAGCAATGAAAGTTTATCCCATGCTGTCTGATGATACTACCTGAGGGAAGCATGTATAACCTGAAAAGTATTGGTCTGAGTACGGAACCCTGAGGAACTCCATGACTTACTCTGGATGTGTGAGGTAGACTCCTCATTTACATTACATGTAGATCTGCAGGTTATTATTTAATCTCACCATCTCATCATCGTCTAACTCACACTCAACTGTGCGACTTGCATTTTTTTTCCAGATCTGAAGTGAAAATTAAAACCAGGCTGTCATATCCTTGAACCTTTCTACGACTGCGTGCTGTACGAATGTGTGTCTTAAGCTTGTCCATGAGTGTGATTAAGCAGATGTTCAACTCGGCTCCAGCGACTGGGCACCATAAACTTTTCAACCCTCTGGATGGTGGCTCAGTAGGGCTGCTCAGCTCTATAGAAAGTATTGACTCCTTTGTTCATCCTCTGCTGTTGCCAGAAGGGGACGAAAGAAAAAAAAAAAACGGTCAAAGACCAAATTTGGTCAAAAAGTTCCTCCTATACTCCTGCTGTACAGGGATTTCAAAAGACAGTTTTCTTCCCTCTTTGTCGTCGCGATGCCTCTGCCCTCTGACTGATTTAGCTGTCAAAGCATTTAGGTCACAGTGTGATTTTTTATAATGGACAAGTGCAGAGGCTGATGGGTAAATCTAGGTGGAGGATTAGCAGAGTGGACAGGTGTGTTATATAAGTGGATTAAACACAGTAAAATGTTTTCCCGTCTGTTTGGCGTCTTCGCTCAAGCGTGGCAGACGCAGTCGCTATTTTTCCCAGACCCTGTCTACGTACAGCTGCTTTTAGCCCCGCGTGCCAGTTTGAGAGAAAACAGCAGGATGGGGTTTTGAACTAGCAACCCAGCCGCGACGTTGTGAGAGCTTTACCCTCAGAGGCATGCAGGTCCGGACCTACTGGCAGAGCGTTCTGACAGAGAGCAAACACATGTAACCAGTGGGAGTCGGCCCATCTGTCTCTGTCTGGGCTAGCGACACACTCACTCACAAACACACACTCACACTCACACATACACACACACACACACACACACACACACACACACACACAAATGCACACAATTCCTCAGGAAAGTGAGACATGAGCCCATGTTGGCGATGACAAACGAACTGCACAGTGAAGGAAAACCAGTTAGAAGATGAAGTGACCAATAGATCAGACAACTGAGACTCTCCCTTTCTAACTCGCTCTCCTCCTGCTCTCTCCTCCTGCTCTCCTCTTTCTCTACTCCTGCTCTCCTCCTGTTCTACTCCTCCTCTCTGTGCCTCCTCTTACTAACACGACTCGGGTTATTGTCAGGTTTGTTTATGAAAACACAGAACAATTTTTGTTTTTCTTTTTTTATCCACAGTCGTGTTGAGTCACACAGATATTCTCAATAAGTTGTTGTGTAAACTGTAATTAAAACACACACACACACACACTCACACACAATTATCTCTAATTAATTTCTAACCAAAAATAGTACAAAATGACGTATCAACTGTTGGCAGAAATGTAAACTCATCACAGCAGCTATAACTAGACTAGATGAGTTAGTTTGTAGCAGAGATGCTCAATCCTGGTCCTCGAGGACCGGTGTCCTGAAGGTTTTCTAAGTACACTTGGAAAGCCAGCCTCCTTGAGGTACAGGATTAAGGATCCCTGGTTTATGGTTAGACATGGTTTGGGTGACCATCAGCCATCACCTTGGTTACTCTGCGATGAATTCGGAGCTTATTTATGCTGCCGTGATGTGTAGAAAAAAGTATTTCTGATTCAAACGTTGTTAGACAACACCTATTCATGATTCGGACGCCTTTTACGTAGACGTGGTTTTGAGAATCTCCACCAGGGGGCAGTGCTGAGTTCTGCGTCCACTCTTACATTCCAAAGTCGTTATCCCCATTTCAGCTTGTCCCTTTTAAAGGTGTCGCCACCGCGAATCATCGGGTGAATTTGTCAAGATGGTTGGGTCATGTTAAAACAAAGTTAATAAATAAAATAAAAACAGGTACAACTAACTGTCCTGCGAGCCACCTTTGTCCTTCAGGGGGAGTAGAGTCAGCTACACTAAACCTTAAAATACTAAAAACCGGTTTATTAAAAAAAAAAAAAAAAAAAAAAAAAAAAAAAAATTAAAAAGGTTAAAATAATAAAAAACCCCATCCTCCAACCCAGTCCTCTAAAATGTCCACTGTGCGGCTTGGGGTGGTGGTCCTCCCTCCGGCGGCGTATGCATTCACACAGTCTTCAGTTCTGCTGCACCACGTCCCATGACCTGCAGAGAAGAGCAAATATGGCAGTTCACAATCCCAAGAGGGGAACCCTCCTGCCTGGCTCTGCAGCCAGCCTCTCCCTTTGGACCCTAAACTTGGCCACAATACTTGCTTGGTCCTGGGCCAGGAACATCCAGAGGCCCAGGACTGAGTAGCTGCGCCACAGAATCCAGACTGGCTGCTGCACTTCAGGCTCCTGCCCTCCCACCGCCAAGCCGCAGTGGTGCCGGTCCTCACTGCTCCCTCAGGGGTCCCTTCCTCTATCGTTGTTGTCGTCATCTTCTTCATCATCGCCATCGTCTCCTTCCTCCATCTTTTAGAAGCGCTGTCTTCCCCTTTCCTCCTCGTCCTGCTCTCTTCCTCTCACCCTCTCGTCACACCTGTTGCTCCACTTTAAATTGTCTGCTACCGTACAGCTAGTAGCAGCACAGCAAGAAGTTAAAAAGACATGCAATAAAACAATTTCATATTGACTCAAATCACAAACTGGCACATGTTTTACCCTGGATGCAGCTCCTGAAGCAACCATCTGCATTTATCCCGGGTTTTGACCGACCCTCAGAACAATCCTCCTCAGGGCTGTGGCAGCGTAGGGGAGCAGGACTCAAGCCGCCAACCATCAGGTCACAAGACAAGCAGTTCTATCACCTAAGCCACTGCAACCCCCTCTTACATGCCAACATTAATTTCAGAAATGAGCAAACATGACAGTGGAGGACATCATGATAATACGCATTGTGAGAAAGAGACATTAAAAAGCACAGTAGACGGCTGTGGTCTTTGCAACCATTAAACATGGTCGCATGTTGGTGTTCACATCACAAGCTCTCTGAAAACTTCCAGAAATATGCATGTAATCCTGGCAGAGGATCGATAGAAGGAGCTGTTCATATGTTCGTGTGTATTTAACCAGGTTCTGAATTACAGGGGAGCTAACAGGAAGTTGGCGCGTCTGAAAACTCTCACCAGAGACCTCCCTTTTCATGTGTACTTATTCGTATTAGGTTTTTACTTTTCCCTATTGGTTTCTGTATATGAATAAAATAAGTGTGTAGTATTTCTCATTAAAAGTATCTCCTTATTGCTTAAACAGAAATGTTTTTAGAAATCCCTGCCTTGGGGTTATGGTGCTTGTTGACCCCTCTTTTCCATCTCCTCCACACCCAACCAGTTGAGGCAGATGGCAACCATTCCTGGTTCTGCTGGAGGTTTTTCCTTCCTGTTAAAAATTCGTTTTACCCCCACTGACACACACAAACATATGCACACTCCAAATGAACATTTAATAAGCTGTGTTGATTTTCGTAACTAAATAATTTATCTTTTATGAAGTGGCTTTTATGAACTCCATTGTCATAAATTACACAAATTTGAATCATAGTTGAGACTTGAACATGAATTTTAATGGGACAATATTGAATTGGATGGTATCTATAGAAGCATCATGAGATGACCTTGTAGTGAATTGATGCTGTACAGATAAGGCTGAATTGAATTAACTGAATATGGTCTCTACCTGAAAAGCTAAGCCAGTCAGAGGGAACGATGTGGAAGGGTTTCACCATTCCCAACATTCCCGAGAAAAAGATGAGAAACAGTCCAAAAATTTTACAGACTTTCCAGAAAAGTTGGAAATATTTTAATAAAATGCAATAAAGACAAGTCTGTCATTTCTTTATTTGTTTGAACCTGGATTTTTTTTTAGACACAGCTCATGTTGGAGGCAAAAAAACAAAAAGAGAGGAAAGCTTCTCGAGTATGAAACTACAATTGATCTGGAACATTTTATTCTCAGATGATTAACTGGGAACTTGTAAGGTAGTCAGGAAAAAAAAACCATCAACCTGTGTATCTAAGGAACGAGGAGTGATGTCGCGCCACTATGTACCAAACTCTATCAGAGTATAATTAATATGCTAATGAAGTATTTCATAATGTAAAACTGTCAGGACCCTTCACCTTTCAACATTTATACTACATAACATTGTGGAACAATTTTAGGATAGTGGTGACACCACAGATCCTAAACATTTAAAGGGGTCCTATTGTGGTATTTGGAGTTTTCTGAGCTTTCTACAGTGTTACAGTGTTGAATCCTCATCAGACAAGTGAACGGCACTGTTTTTTTATCACCTAAACACATGTTTGAGTTTGAGTTTCAGCACGCTCTCCGTTCGGTTTCCATGGCGATGAAAAACGCGTGGTTTTAGAGAGTTTTTTCTACTTGGAAATCCTTGTAACGTCCCGGGGGATAAGGTTCGGTGATTGGTTACCTTCTACTGGTTAACAAGGGCATGTACAAATACATCAGGCGGGTGGAAAACGTGGGATAAAGTTATTTCCAACGATGGCTGGTGAGTTTACCAAAGAGAGACATCCTGCTGCATTCGTTGCTGTGGGTTGCTGTTTTCCACTTCATTTTCAGGGTTTGATTCAGGTTCCAACATGTAGGGCTGTATGCTATGTGTTGACATTGTATTTTGTTTTTTTATTGAGTTCATATTAGCCTAATCCTTCTGTTTATGAGATGTTACAATGACGGTGAAAGCAGGTGCGGTGCGCGCTCCCGATGTAGTGCAGTGGCGGGAGGCGGGGCTTAATGCGGAAGAGTCTCAATCCACTCGTTTTGCCCGCAGGCTGATCTGACAGCCTACGGAGAGGGTCGGTCTGAAGTAAATAAAGCCATTTGTGACAATAACTCGATCAATCCCAGCTCTTCTGGGCACAGAAATAAAAATAAATTAGCCTAAAATGCACATAATAGTTCCACTTTAAGTAATAAAACCATAGCTGAGGTTCAGATAATATTATTTATGCCTATTTATTTCCTAGTGAGATAAGATTCCAACGTACATATATATTCTAAAACTTATTCAGCATAGACAAATAATTAACTTGAAAAAATATAATGCAAAAGGAGCTCAGAACTCCAACAATTAAAATACCAAAAAAAACAAAGATTTTATCAAATTAAGATATGAAGGAAAATTACATATTTTTCATAACCCGTTTATAGAAGTTAAGATCCTGCGGACGTCTGCAAATACATGTGCAAACAGCTGCTGCAGCTTGTTCGGTTTAATATCGCCAGCAGGAACAAAGCTGCTCTCATAAAGTTTAGTTTCAGACAAAAAACATCCGTCCAGACTCCAGAGAAAAGAAGCTTGAGGGCATGGAAGTAATCATTTAGAGTAGAAAAAGCTATGTGCTGTAGCTATTGGTTGCCTGTCCACTGTGTACCCTGCCTGTCGCATTGTAGCTGCTGGGACATGCGCCAGTCACCTCCCAGTGACCCTGCATTGGAGTAATGGCCTATAAAAATTGGATGGATATCTGCTGTAACTGTATGGTACGCAGAGACGCTCGTCGAGCTGAGAGGACCATGTAACTACTCTGTTTAAGGTTCGTGACCAAACCATGACACTAGAAAACAAAGTTTGATCATCGTGACCTTTGAAGGAACTTTGTAGGAAACAGTAGACACGTTTTCTGATGAGTACAGATGAGACCCTTACAGCTGCTTTTTGGGGAAATAATGGCTTCTGCTTATTTGTGCAAAAGAATATAAAGACTGTCCAGGCTGTTGTCGACAAAAGATGCAAAGCCAACATCTGTAGTGGTGTGGGGGTCTATCAAGGTCCATTAGATGGTTGACTTGCAAATGTGTAACAGTATTATTTTTGTCATGGTGTGTACAGGAACGTTGGAGGAAAAAAGAGAGTTATTTGTGCAGAACAATCCCTGGCCTCATTCTGTACCCCATCCAGTAACATGCAGCTTCATGACACTGTGTGTGTGTGTGTGTGTGTGTGTGTGTGAGAGAGAGAGAGAGAGATTTATTTACCTGCACTTCAGATCTGTCTCCTATTTCAAAACGTATGGCACATCATAAAGAAGATACTTAGAGACAACAGCAACCAAGAACAGCTAAACTTCTGTATTCAGTGAGAATGGACACAAATCCCAATAATTATCTTTGGTTCCCAAATCATTAAACGTGACTAATGGTTCCCTCCTTCCCTATAAACTTCTTTTGTGTTCTAATTTAAAATGTATAAATATTTTGCAAATACAATGAAGTAGTTTAGCAAAGACACTGAAAACCATTTAAGGAAATCTCTGTAGTCTTGTACAAGGCCAAACCAGTACAGACTGGGTGTTATATTTGGGTGTGGTTTGCATTAATACCCAACATGGTTCTGCAGTGAGTCTGCATTGGCTTTGAAACTCCACTCTTATACCTTGTTTGGGTGGAAATCAGCACAAGCACCACACCATGCAAAGACAAAAATTAAAAGAAGAAATACTCACAAGATGTACAGTTGCAGCTGCAGAGAAAAAGTTTTCCACAGTCAGATGAATCACCAATTTCAAATTGTTTTTGGAGACTAGGTGTCTCAAATAAAGCAGGGATGTGTATAAAAACCATGCAGCGTATGCCGATTATCGTCAACTTTTGAGATTTATACAACAAAAAACTTAGCAGGAGAATGTCCTTATCTCCACGGTAACTCTGACCCCGCCATACGCTCCAAATCTGAAGAAACTACCACCAGTAGACGAGTAAAACCAAAGAAATGACATGAAAAATGAAAAAAAAAAAAGTATAACCTTTAACATTAAAATGAAGTACATGTACGCATAAGCACACACACACACACACACACACACACACACACACACACACAAATTGGGATTTACAACAGAAACAGACGTTTCCACCACTAGAATATGTTCTGTTATTTTGAGGTGCTCACTTAATAATACTTCCTATTAAAATAATGAAGGTGCTGTGTAAGAATGCTTTTCCATTAGACAACAATCTACTTTGAAAAATTCCCTTCTTCCCTCCCAACCCATCATGGCAATGATGGCCACCATACAGGCTGAGGAAGGTACTCCTCCAAGTGCTCCAACTTTATAACTTCTGATTTATGAAGACATACA
The DNA here is from genome assembly GCF_933228915.1 of Telmatherina bonti. Taxonomy (NCBI): domain Eukaryota; kingdom Metazoa; phylum Chordata; class Actinopteri; order Atheriniformes; family Telmatherinidae; genus Telmatherina; species Telmatherina bonti. Next base: position 29,470,965 of record NC_136617.1, read on the forward strand.
AACATTTGACGTGCATGTGTTCTCTTTTCTAAATGTAATTTTTTTTTTTTTTTAGCATTCCCTGACATCCACCATTTATAATTTTCCACAGTTATACATACACACACACACGCACATATTATATTTATACACATATTATATGCACAGATTTATAAATGAAGCTCTGAGTTTTCCAGGCCTTGTAGATGATTCATCATGCTAGCCGTGTACAGTTTCTATTCCCTGCTACAATGTCCAGCTCACCAAGTTCAAGGACTAATAGAGGGAAGTTATTCAGTCTTTTTGTGTCTTTAAATATTATATACAATCGACATCTGAAGTCTTGAGGAAAATTGTTGGGAAAATTTTTTTTATATTTTCACATCAAAATCAATTATCTATCTGTAACTTAGGTTGTACTCCCACAATATGCATGAGCACACAATTAAAAATGGCACCCTATATCCTTTTCCTCACCATGCATTACTCGACTTTTTTGGGAAATGTCATCATTTTAAGAGAAAAATGGGAGAAAAGGTTTCCCAAAGACTTGAAAATAAAATTCCAACTATACTCAAAGCAACCTCTGACGTTAGTCTGCTGTTGTTAAACTACAGACATTCATTCGTGCATTAATTATCCTAACTGCTTAGTTCGATTAAGGGTCGTGGGGATGCTGGAGCCTATCCCAGCAGTCTTTGAGTGAAAGGCAGGGTACACCCTGGACAGCTCGCCAGTCCAAACTACAGACATTTAAAATGTATTTCATAGAAATGGCATTAAACCTTAAAAAAAAATCACTGATCACATTAACTGGATCCACAGATGCACCTTGCAAGTACATGGTTGGACCTCTGTTTTCATTTGTTTATACACGGTGTCAGCAAGTTGTTGGAAACTGTCATGGTTAAGACTTTTTGTGCCTTAGTTTCAGGTTTCCTGTTTTATTTTGTAGTTCTTCCTGTTTGGTTCTGTTGTTTGTTGATTAGCTTTATTGATTTCCTGTTCATTGAGTTCACCTGGTCTTGTTTTAGTTCATTCCGTACACCTGTTTCTTGTTTGGTTCCCCAATGTATTTATACCCCTCAGTGTCAGTTCTTGGATGCTGGATCATTTTGTTTGTATAAGTCCCCTGAGTTCCTCCATTTGATTAAATCAATCTTGAATCTGCATCCCTGTTTCCCTCATCTCTGCATTTGGGTCCACACCTTCACCATCCCCACCGCCTGTCGTGACAGGAAACGTCTCCATATTGCCATGACAGCATCACAGTGTTGATGCACGTCCATGGTAAAAATTTCTTGTTCCACTGCATCTCAGAGATGCTCTACTGGGTTGAGATCTAGTAACTGTGGAGACCAGTGGAGTAAAGGGAACTTCTTGTCAAGTTCAATGAACCACATGGAGATGATGTGAGCTTTGTGACATGGTGCATCATCCTGCTGAAAGTTCCCTTCAGAAGATGCTCCACTGTGCTCATGTCAGCTGGACATGGTCAGCTGCTATCCCCCCACTCCCATTACACCACCAGCAACCTGAACCTGTTGATACAAGGTTGGATTGACCATACCTTCATGTTGTTTCCACCAAATTCTGCCCCGACCATGTGAATGTTGCAGCTAAAATGGAGACTCATGAGACAAGGCAACGTAATTCCATTTCTTTCCAGTGTTGGTGAGTCGTGTGAATCATTGCTTTGGTTTCCAATTCTCAGCTGACAGGAATGACACCAGCTGTGGTTTTCTATTGCTTTTATATTCCATTATACGACTGCTATGTCAACGTCACTGCTGCACCTTTGAGATATAAATGTATTGCCGTTTCTCCAACAGTATCACGGTCAACATGGAAAAATAGCTTGTTGATATAAAACACTTCCACTCAGAGAACATAAAGTATCTCATTTTGTCTTTATGGGTAAAGGATTGTCACTGGGGTGGTACCCTCAATGGTACTATTGCTGTACCGTCAGTGAGTGCTTATTTGAACCCTATGAAGACCAGCAATGTATCTCTGGGAATTGTACATAAATAATGCGTTTTTATGTGAATTTCTCAAGCCGTACTGTGAAAGGGAGGGGGACGGATGAGTGAATATGTGTGACGGAGAGAGAAAGGTGAAGACAGGAAGACAAAAAGACAGAACGACAGATTGTGAATGTGAAAGGAAAAGGTGGCGACAGGTTTCTCCTAAAGCGGGATTCATTACCATACATCTGTTTGAGCGCCAACGGAGGTCTTGTTGCCAATGGCAATGTGAGGGGAGTTAAATGGCATCAGCATCCTTTTTCTCCTCCTCCTCCTTGTTTCCTTCTTCCCTCTCTCTGCTGTCTCTCCTCTTTCAGTCTTCTAGCCAGAGCTGTTAAACACATCAGCATGTCTGCTGTTGCTCTGGCCTCGCCATCTGCAGACGCCGACACAGTGCAGACAAGAAAAGTCCATTATCGCTTCCCTCAGTGTGACTATTTATCTCTCTCACTATCTCTCCCTGTCACTTGCAAGCCCACCCACCTACCCCACCCTGCCTGCAGCCACCCACATGCACACATACACACCAGTCAACTAGGGCTGTGATGGGCAAAACACTGCATCACTTGTCTTTTCGTCTCCAGCTTTAGCTCCTGAGCACCCTTCCTTTCCAAAGGGATGTATAGGTTAACACTGTGTGTGTGTGTGTGTATGTCTGTGTGTTTGTCTGGTTGCAGGGGAGAATGTGTGTGTGTAGAAACTGACTGGAGGAATAATGGCTCCCAGCACCTATCATCCAGAGGACATTTAACACCACACAGCTCCAGCATGGACGCCAGATAACAAACAGCCAAATCCTTAGATAAAGGTTTAAATGGTAAATGGACTGTACTTTTGCAGCACTTTTCTAGTCTCTTTTGACCATTCAAAGTACTTTTACAGGATCAGCCGCATTCACCCATTCATACACGCAATCATACAAAGCGATACTTATCATTCACACACATCAGCACTCCGAGGCTACATCGGGTTCAGTGTCTTGGCCAAGGACATTTAACGTCTGTAGTAGTCTGGGGAAGCCGGAATTGAGTCAACATTCATTCACCTGGCTCTTCCTCCTGAGCTACAGCCACCACAGGTTTGTTTTCACATGGCCACCAGAGATAAAAATAAAAAAAATAAAATAAAAAAATTAAGCTGAATTTTACAAAAGACAATATAATTTGTCAAAAGAAATTTTACATAATTTCAGCCTCATAATGTGAAAAGTGAGGCTGCATGTTGACTGTGATTGAAAGGACTTGGCTTCTAAAGGCACTTTTTACAATATAAACAGAGGACCAAAACTAGCTCAACGTGCAGCTTTTATGGTTGTGTTTGGATTTTTTTAACTATGCAAAATTTGTTTCCAGGAGTCCTTGTTGTAACAAAGAAAAAGTGACCAAACACAAGCCTACAAATTATTTTTTAACTTAGATTTGATTGATACTTGACCTGCGTCCTGTTTACTTTCTCTTCATCACTGATTCTTAGCATTAGCATACTTCCTTTAGGTAAAGCTTATGGCTTTTGTTTTATTGTAGTGTATTTTTTTTTCTTAATATAAGACTAATAGACTGGTCTGTTACTAAAAGAACATAATTTAAAAACAGGAACTATTCTTAAACTATTCACACTCTGTGTCGGAAAATTGTTATGAGTTTGATTTGTATTAGATATTAGACATATATACATTGATTTCTTGTATTTTGTAGTCCATGTAGATAAAGTTTAGCCATTGTACTCATTTGTGAACTGCTTTCTTTAACTCATATATGACCTCTCAATGGAATGCGCTGGTAATGTTTGAGGCAGGAAGCGTTTCCTGCAGTGCATCTGTTTTTGTCAACTGCTTGGTTGACCAGTTGTTTAAAGGTTAAAGGCAATAAAGTAATATAGTAAATGATTGATGCTTAGTGAGTTCAGTTTAGTCTTAAATAAGAGATAATAATTGTTTCATATGGTCTGCCCAGCAACAGACGAGGAGTTTCGAAACTATATAAGCTGGTGACTTTCTTTACTTCTCAGAGATCTCTCCATGTATGACTTACATGTATCATTTGTGTGAATAAACTAACAAAGGCAGTTTGACTCAGTATCGTTGTTTCTCATCCACAAAGATTTTTCCAGCACAACTCACTCACCTTGCCTTAGTAAGCAAGCTAGCTGAGCTGTAAATGAAACACTTTCCAGCAGTCATTTTTCCTCTTTTTTTTTGGTGCTTAACCTTCAGATACCATGAAACAAATTCCCACCTTTGTACTTTTAATACCAAATACCTTTGAAAAAGGCAGAGCAGATCCATCCATCCAGAGGACGCCAAGGGCTTTTTTTCCGAGACAGTTTGGCATTTTGGCTATCTATCAAATTGCATTGGAGCAAAGCTTTTACCTCCTGCGACCCTCATTTTAACTACAAAACCTCCGTTTAGTGGCATAGCCTGCACTATTTTAGCTGCAAACACCCATGCCTGCCTCCTCCTAAGCGCTTTGCAGTCATGTTGGGAGTGATGTGTGTCTGGGTAGAATGGCCGACTGGTGAGATATGGCAAGGCGTAGGGGAAAAAGTCCATCTCATCAGGATGGACCTTTATCAGTGCTGCAGAGATCTCACAGCTTTCAAGCCTCCAGCACACCAACTGGATGCTTTATGGAACTCTTTCAAAGTGCTGGTTAAGCTCTGAAGCAGAGATTTATACACACACAAGCACATTCTGTTACGGGTCCAAGTAAAGTACAAAAGCAAGGTAGATTCAGCTGAACCAGACAGAGAGGGAGCCAGAGTGAGGAAGACTTTGAGTCCTATGGTAGGAGGAGTAAAAGTTCAACCAACAAATGTTTTTCTTTAATTAATCTTTCAATGATAAAGTATTAAAGAGACAATCACACACACACTCATCCACCTCTGTATTAGCTTCACCCATTCAGTTCCTTGTTAATATAAATATCTAATCAGCCAATCACATGTCAGCACCTAAATGCCTTTAGTCATGTAGACGTAATCATGACAACTTGCTGAAGTTCAAACTGAGCATCAGAATAACGAAGAAAAGGGATTTAAGAATGTGCCATGGTTGCTGGTTTTTCACAAACTGCTGATCTACTGGGATTTTCACTCACAACCATCTCTGGGTTTTATGGTCTGAAGATGACAGGGTATCCTTAGCAGCAGTTGTCTTGACAAAACTGTCTCGTTGGTGCAAGAGGTCAGAGGAGAGTGAGCAGACTGGCTGGAGATGACAGATGAAGAGAACAGGCACTTCACCAGGAGTCACTCCTGTCAGCTGAACAGGAAAAGGAGGCTACGAGTCCCACAGATTCACCAAAACTGGAAAATCTTACAAAAAATGTTCACAGCTCTAAAGAACCACAGTTTCAGCTGCAACATTCAGATGGTAGGACCAGAATTTGTATTAAGTGTTCAGACTGATGGTGTTGCAATGATTTGGGAATGTTTTCCTGGCAAACTGTCACAGGGAGGTAGTGGCGTGGACCCAAATGCAGAGAATGGAGGCAGAATGCCGAGATGGTTGTGGGAATCTTGTTTATTTATCAAAAGGCAGGGGACTAAACTCAAGCACAAACAGCAGATTACAATGGATCAGCAACTCAAGACAAATACTGTTTTATTTTGTAGTTTTTCCTGTTTAGTTCTCTTGGTTCTTGTTTAACTTCATGGATTTTCTGTTGTAGTTCACCTGGGTTCATTTACTAGATTTGTTTCACCTGTTTCTTGTTTGGTTTTCCAGTGTATTTATACCCCTCTGTTTCAGTTTGTGGTTGTTGGTTCATTATGTCGTGGCGGCGGTGGAGATGTGGTGTGGACCCAAATGCAGAGATGAGGGAAAGCAGGATGCAGGTCGAAGATAGATTTATTCCAGAACAAGATGAGGGCAGAACTAACAAAATGAAATGTATTTTAATTTCATTATTTTCAATCAACTAAATTAAATGTCATAAATTAATAAAATGCCCTGCGATGGACTGGTGACCTGTCCAGGGTGTTCCCTGCCTCTCGTCCAGTGATTACTGGGACACGCTCCACCTTCTGCGTGACCCTTGACTGGATTAAGCGGTTTAGAATATGAAATGAACGAAATGGAAAAAATTACATTTACATTACATCTATTCAGCTGTAATAAGTGTAAGGATAAATTTATAGTTTCCCTGAAACTTTCCAAGTCTTTCCACCCAGGTGCAAAAATATCCATTCACCGGTGATTGATTGTTTTCCTTTTATCTCACAACACTTATGTTTTTTTAAATTTAGCCAACCAATTGTTGATTGCCATCAGAGATGATGAGTAATTTACATTTACAATATAAACACTAACATGACAGTTGTTGCATCTTTGAGTTTGTAGCCTCATAAAAAGTCCCCTTAGTTCATGTTATGCATAGTATGAATGTTAGTATTGCTGCCATTCATATGTCTCAATTTTGTTTTCACCCTTAACAATCACAATAAATCCCGGCCCTCCGTCGGTGTGGGCTGGGCCTTCTGCCTGCGTGGGTGGGGGGTTTGCTTTCGGGCTCTTGGGGCCGTGGGGCCCCCACTCTGTCTGCCCTGGGTGGCCGGTGCCCGGCAGGGCCGGTCCCTGCTGGTCCAGGCCTGCTGGGGCCTGTTCCCCCTGACTGAGGGGGACTATATATATACATATATATATGTATATATATATATGTATATATGTATATATATATATGTATATATGTATATATATAGTATATATATATATACTATATATATATATGTATATATATATATATATATATATATATATATATATGTATATATATAGTATATATATATATATATATATGTATATATATATATATATATATATATATATATACATCTGTAGGTTTTTTTCTTTTCTTTTTTTTTTTGTTTGTTTGCTTTTCGTTTGTTTGGTTTTTTTTTTTTTTTAGGTTTTTTTCCCCTCTCTCTTTATCTTTTTCACTTTTCCTATGAGGTGTTTTCTCTTCTTTCTCTTTCTGTCTTTCTTCTGTCCTCTCCGGTCCGGTCCAGCATTACAAACTCTACAATGCAAACAATAACACAAAATAAATGTAGAAATAAAATAAAAATTCAGAAAGTCAAGGGGATCATTATATCTATAAAGCTTCCCTTGGCAAAGTGAATTTGCTTAGCAGAACACAGCATCCAGACGATCATTCTGCTTGCCGAAATGGTGGACAAGACAAAAAAAAAAAAAAAAAAACAGTCACAATTTACAACACATCTTGTTCTATTTCATATAATCTAAACATGTCCTTTCTTAAAATCTTGACATTTTGTCGCAGGTCGAGAAAGCAAAAAATGCTTGGTCACCATTTGGCTCAGTGCAATATGGTTTGACCTATATTTGGCCTTCACTCCATGTGAGTCTGGCAGCCAAAACTCAGCCAGATGTGGCCCACAAGAAACCTGGTGTAATTTCTTTCCAGGTCACCTCCTCATGTTCAGACCACACCTGGTCCACACAACCCTCGCCAGTGGTGTAACTGAGCCGAAAAGCCAAACGGAGCCCTGATGAAAACTCTACTATCTGGGAGGATACATCAGAGCCAATTCTTTAGTCGTTCTGAAGGTAAACCAGATGTGTCTGCATGTGACCGGCAGTGCAAAGGCAAAACCTTATAGTTTCAAATAACTTCCCTGTCTAGAGTGTAGGAGGGAAACACATGGTGCAAGAATGAAGACATACAGACAGTCCTCTCTAGATCAAACAAAGTTTATTTACCACTACCGTGAACAACCATTAAAATTGAAAGTTTATTACCAAATAAGAATAAAATAGATTTGTTAAAACATAATAAAACGAATTCGGGGTTATCCACCAGGAGAGGGCTACAGCTGTGGACACGAGGATTGAATTTGTTAGGGTCAGGCCTCTCTCCCCACCGTGACCAGGTCCCACCAGGGCAAAACAACGACAAAAAAAATACATGCAACTGAATATAAAGTGTCACTTCCTAAACTAAACAAAAATACCAAAATCAATACAAGGTAACCCGCCAGGCCACAGACACGGTGAAGTCCTGACCACCAGGATCCTCGGCCTAAACAACTGGAGCCAACCTCTGGAATTCCCCCATAAAGTCATAAGAAACAAACTCTACAGGAGACAAAAGAAACTCTCATAGATTAGGAAAATAAAGCCATACAAGAAAATTAAAAGGACAAAACAGCAGTGTAAATGTAACTGTCTAAAAAAAAATTAAAAATTAAAAATAAAAAAATTTTAAAAAAAACCCCCAGAAATCAGTAAAAAAAAACAAAAAAAAAACAACCATAAAAGTTTGCTGGCTGACACCCAGATTATCTTTTATATCCTTGCCCAGAAGGAGGAATAAACCTGTCCCACACTACTCAGCCACCTTTTGATAAAGACAAAACCCCCCTTTAAAATTAAATCAACCATTACAAAAATGTAATAAATATATCAAAATAAAATAACTAAACAAAAAAATGAACACCATACCTCGTACCTGCCGGCTATGTAGAACCCCTGTGGGAAGCTTTTTCACAACAGCTGTCATACGAGCCCACACGCCACGTTACGCCCACACCCAACAGATTTCCATAGCGTAAACCCAGCTGTTTGCTTGTATTTTTATAGATGAGGGGGCAAATTGACAACAAAGAAGTATGACGTCAACTACCTGGCTACAGCAACCCAGGAGTACCAAAAGACTTGCGGTTACAATCACATCGCAGCCTAGTTTGCTTCACGCATCAGGTCACATGTTAGCAAGCAGATGCAACACTTTGGTCATTTTAAATGTAAGTCTAGTGTATTGCTGTTTTATTGAGAAGGCTGACCAGAAGAGACAGTACATCCAGTATTGTCAGGTTGAAGTATACTGACGGATGTTCAGTGAAGCAGAGAAAACTAAACGATTGACTCACTGCTACACAAAAACCCAGTGATCCTGTCAAGTTATTTATGTATATCAACATTATATGGAAGAAGAAGAAAAACTTGCACAGACAAGACAAGAATGGCACACTTCAAACCACCGCTCAACTTAAATCTACAAGGTAATCTGGCAGAAAATTGGAGAACGTGGCTACAGCGCTACAAACTGTTTGCCATTGCTAGCAGCGTGGTTGAAAAGTCGGAAGAAGTGCAGCGCGACTTTTTTACATGTTGCGGGAGAAGAAGCCATTAAAGTGAGTAACACGTTTGTTTTCACCAACAATCAGAGGAACAAGAAAGCTCCATTGAAGCAGAAGTTCAAAGCTTGCTGTGAACCAAGAAAAAAAATCTGCCATATATCCAACACCTGTTCTTCACCTGTTCACATGGCCCGTCAGAAACGATCGACGGCTATTTAACAGACCTGAAAAATAATGCAAAGCACTGGGAGTTTGGTGACCTATCTGATTCACTAAAAAGAGACAATCGTGTGTGGAATATTTGAGAGGCAGACCTCACTCTGGATATAGCATGAGCTAACGTCCACACAGATGAAAGCCTTACATGAGGAGGCTGACAATAAGAATGTCACCACAACAAAAGAAAACAAAAAACAGAGTAGCACCAAAGAAAGTCTGCAATCCTCTGAAAAGAAAAGTTAACTGCAATAGATGTGCATATAAGCATGAACTGAGAAGGTGCCCAGCCTATGGACAGACATGCAAGAAATGTAAAAAGAAAACTTTGCAAAGATGTGCTGAGGAGGTGACCAGAGGTCAGCACAAAAGATGCATGCTTGTTGAGAAACATCAGGAAGGTGATGATGACGAAGACATGTTCATCGGGTCTGTAGAAATGAGAAATAAACACAGATTAAGAGAGACAGATGGTCAGAAGAACTAATAATTAACGAGAAAAAAGTCACAATTCAAATTGACACTGGAGCAGACTGAAATGTAATCTCTGCAAAGACATTTCCAATGTTGGATGTTAACAGCAATCTGCAGGCATCTCGCTGCAAGTTAGTGGCTTACACTGGTCACAAGATGGAATCGCTGGGAAAAACGTCACTCGTCGGCCAGTACAAAGGTCACGCTCACTGGATTGACTGAAATAATAAATAAAGATCCACCAGCTATTTTTGGAACAGTCAAGCACAAAGTTAAAAATGGTGAAACAATTGTACGGCATGACAAAAATGAAAGACGTGCTAAAAAAATGATGAAGCTCTCTTCTCAGGACTTGGATGTTTGCCAGTCGAGCACACCATAAAACTTGACCCTAATGTGAAACCAGTGATTTACCCCCCCAGGAGGATCCCAGTTTCTATTGGGGATCGAGTCATTGAACAGCTTCACAAGATGGAACAGTCAGATGTCATGACAAAACAGGATGAGCCAACTCAATGGGTGAACAGCATGGTGACTGTTGCTGCAGGGAAAAAGATTAGGATTAGGTGGTTTCACGCCTGCCTAATACACATTTCTCAGTGTTGGACACAAACCAAGGGTTTTTTATCGAATAAAACTGAATAAAGAGAGCTCCAAACTGTGCACATTTAACACACCCATTGGCAGATACCGCTTCAAGTGCCTTCCTTTTGGTATCTCATGTGCCAGTGAGGTGTTCCAGAGAGCAATGGCCCAGATGATCAAAGGGTTGGATGGTGTCGTAAACATTATTGATGATCTGTTGGTCTGGGGAGAATCACTAGGGCAACATGACCAGAGGCTACAAAAGCTTCTGTAAAGAGCTGATAAAAACGGCTTGCCCTGCTTCATTAGAGCCTACCGTTTCAGGGACAGTTCATCCCACTAAGTTCTTTGTAAGAAGTTCACTCATTCATTCATCATCCTAATCGCTTAATCCAATGAAGGGTCGCAGGAAAGCCGGAGCCTATCCCAGCATTATTTTGGGCGAAAGGCAGGGTACACCCTGGACAGCTCGCCAGTCCATCACAGGGCCACACAGAGACAAACATCCGCTCACGCTCACTCCTAAGGGCAATTTAGAGTAACCAATCAACCTAACATGCATGTTTTTGGACGGTGGGAGGAAGCCGGAGTACCAGGAGAGAACCCACTCATACACGGGGAGAACATGCAAACTCCACACAGAAAGGCCACTGACCAAACCTCGCCCCCGCCAAGGATCGAACCAGCGACCTTCTTGCTGTGACGCCACAGTTAACAATACAAAGCAACATCAGAATGTCGTGTCTTTGCATGTCTCCCACATGCTTATTAGTATAATAAATTGCAAATCAAAACACTAACAAACCAGCTTTTAAATATGCAGATATTTTTAGTGGAAAAATGTCCTTTACATTATACACATTGGTTTTAATTGGTGTTTATTAAACATTACTGATCAGGTGTGTGTGGAGAGGTCTTTCAGGATCCTAAAGACCAGGTGGAGGTCCATCTTCTTGAAGGCTCTGGAGGGAGGTGAAGTACATGCCAGAAGTCATTGTCTGCCGCACTGTCCTCCACAACATCCGCATGAGCAACGGTGACCTACTGGAGCCAGATGATGATGTAAGGAGGGTAGCTGGGGAACAACCAGTAAGAGGACCAGCAGCCACATCTCCAGGAACCGTCTAGTGAGGTTGATGAGAGGCAGAGGATGGCGATGATGTATTACTCCCCAGAGCATGACTGCATTTAAATCTAAATAATAATTATTTGGCCAATTGTTTGTCTCTCTTTAATGAAGATGTACAATGAAATTTTCTTTACATTTTTTCCAAATGTAATAAATATATCAAATATATATTTTTCAAATATTTTATAATCTTTATTTTAAAACCATAAACAAAACTAAACAAAACACTAAAAACATCAGGGACAGATGAGGTGGAGCCAAGTAGAAGAAAATTACACACCTCACGCTTTGCATAACTGAATAATTTAACACTTACATCTATGGAAATGAGTCCCCACCTGGACCAATGTTAAACGCCGCCATTACTCACCACTGATCAAAAGTCCATCCTCTTCAGCTACATCAGCAAAATGGCGTTGATTTAGTGTGCAAAGTGTCCATCGTTCCACACTAGCTTTATGGATGATTTTAGGGCAGCCTCTGGTACTTTCAGTTTCAGAGTTTTTTGCGTAAATGTCAGTGTAAACGCACTAACGAACTTAAACATAGTGCTCGAAGTAGTGCTGGTGCGCTGATTGAGACACACCCACTTTTACTTGCTGGAAAGAGCTCGGATGCAAGATGGATGCCAAATTAGCCAATGATAGGTGAGGTGTGAAAGGTTTTCACATTTTTTCTCCTCTTTCACACTTACACACACACACCAGGTGTAATTAATCATCACTGACTGTTGGACAGAGCTGAACGCATCACCATTCACCATCACCATCAGTGTGTATTCTTGTTTTCTTGGTGCCTGTGCGGCAGATTGTTAGCTGCTGTGGTGGACGGTGTGCAGTCCAGCTGTACCGTATGAACCACGACTCCATCTCTCCCTGCCAGACTTTGGCCATCTACAGACACTTATGCTGGCATGAACTTCTTTAGTTGGAATCACCTGCGACGGCTGCTTCACCTTTTGCGGGTCTATTTAGTGGCTGATTGAGGCAAATACTGAGTGAATTTTCACAATCTTCCTGCAGTATCCTGCGCCCGCTGCTCCTTTTCTCCCCTTCGCTTTAACACAATCAATACAATAGTAATGTAGATTTGTGCATTGCCGTAGAATGATGAACGAGTGCACGTTGCAGTGCATTAGATCCAGCGCTGCAGGACAAACTTTTTTTTTCGTCCCTGATCAGTTCAATACAGTCAGCCTGCATGTTCAGTGACTGTCACCCAAATAGCATTTTAGCACAGTGGCTGAACTAACATGGGCTAAGAATGCAGCCTGGGTTTGTATTTGTTTTGTTTTCGAGGGCTTTATTGTTTTTAATTTTCTGATTTTTGTTGCATGCATTGTTGTTTCTTCCAGGGTTGCAACCCATTAGTGATGTGCTATGCTCTAAAGAGTCGGCTCCGAGGGCCGATGCTTTGTAGTGAATCAAAAGAGTCGGCTCTCACTCGATCAGAGCCAGCTCCCAGTTTTTTTTTTGTCCTTCTGCTGCTCAGTTTTCAGTGTTCAGTCCCAGCTCTACCCTAGGCAGGGCTTTGTTTTGATTGGTCTATGCGGCCAGTCACGTGACGATACAGGATCGTACAATTATGTGAAAACAGAGAGAGGGGTAGACGCTGCACTGCAAGTAAGAAAGCAGACAGTCACGTGGAAGGTAAAGTGTGGTCTTATACAGTGATGAGTGACTATGTTTAAAAATAGTCACAGTTTTAAACATTAATAAGGACATTAATGCTGTTTTCTTGTGTTTGCTTCTGTTTTGTGGAGTTTTTTTGTTTTTTGCTGTATTTTGTTCATTTGTGCAGCAAGATTTTGGCTAAATATTAACAATAACAAAAAATAAATAATGGGGCAAATATGAGGCTTTTCATAAAAACACTGAACACAAAAAGTTTTTTTTAAGATGCAAACAATTAAAGTAAAATATGTGGCTACAAAAGATCTTAAATTAAGAGTCATTTGGGAGCCGAAAGAGTCGGCTCTTCTCTGGAAAAGAGCCGAACATCCCATCGCTACAACCCATAGTGAGAAATAGCCGTAGCACGTTGGTTACACCTGGAAAAGATTTGTCACAATTAATTTGTTTTACTTTTCTTTTTTCTCTAAATGCTTAGCTTTAACTTTATGTTCTGGTTCTAACTATGAATAAAAACGTGGTTTTATTGTGAATTATTCTGTCCAGGTGCAAAACTCGAACCTGTGAGACCTTACCTTAGGTTACTGGAAGGCAGATTCTCTCTCTCTCACCAGTTGGTGTTGGTGTTTTACCAGGTTATAAAACAAACCCAAATTCCCTTACTTTGCCAGGTCTTGGCTGCAGCCTGGAGGACGAGGCGGGGCTGGATATTGGGCAGGGTTGGACGTCCAACCCTAACCCTAACCCTCAACATTTTGATCGGATTAACCCTAAACCTAACCATGCCCATTTGTCATCCAACTCTGTCCCATTTGACATCCAACCACGCCCATTGGACATCCAACTTTGCCCAACATCCAGCCCTGCCCCATTCTCCAGGCTGCAGCCGAGGATTATTGGCCAGATTGGGGGCCCCCCCACGGACAAAATCTACACAAGTTCTGTAGTACAGCTATCCAATAAACACAGCTAATTCTGTTTATTTCAGACCTGTTGTGATAGACAGGAAGTTGATAAGTAGCCCACATAATGATAACCTGCGCACCCCTGAGTCCATATAGTGAAATTTAATAACCAAAAATGGGAGGTGGGCTCCAAGAGGTCAGAGACCACTCACCTCTGTCATGCTCAACAGATGACGGACTGAGCAGAGGGATCGTCAGCATGATGTGTCCTGAGTCCAGAAGACAAACTTTGCCACATGAGGTTTGATACAACAGGATCTCCTACTGTTGACCTCTCAACACAATTATTTTCCAACATCATACAGACAGGAAAGATATTTGCGGGGTGAACCAAGCTCCAGTTAGAAAATCAGATATTTCTGTTATTCCTCTGAATGCCTTTGTTCAGTACAAAAGAAGCCTCGCTAAACTGTCAAGAGGGGGAGGAGTTGCCTATAATAAAAACCTCCTGAAAGTGCAGCCTCTTCCCTGATAAATTTCCATGCTCACATATGTGCCCTGAAGGAAACGTCGTGGTGTTGTCTCTGCAATCGAGGTAAACGGCACTTCCCATGTAGTTTTCTTCAACCAGCATTTACTCCCCTGTTTATCTACATCACCAGACCCAGCTGCGCACTGCTGATTGATTTTGCCTGAGTAATGAGCACGATCGACAGAAAGTACAATTTAATTAGTAGCCTCAAACGGCACTGCTGAGATGGAAGATACTGGAGCAGGACGGGGATGGCGATTAATGAAACAACGCCTTCCCAGTGTTCCATCATTTCAATCTGATTTATTAATTACCCATGGCGGTGAGGCTTTTATCTCCCCCGTCATGCATATTGGCAAGACACGCACACACACTCAAAGAGTGAAAGGCAATATCTAATATCACGAGGAGATTTCCCTTCCTTCTGTCTGATGTTCAGCTGTGACTCACCGTAGATTTGTTCGAATGTGCGCTTGAAAGATGGTTTGATTGACAGCTCAGTAAAATCAAAACACAAACCACACCAAACATGCTTGACCTCAAATAAGCGCCCCTGATTGGATTTTTTTTTTTTTTTTAATAGGTGGAGGGTCAAGGTTGGGTGGGGGGGGGGCTTGATTAAATGCGGCATGTTCTTGGCTGTTATGATGCCAGGTAGTGACATCATGGCCACAAGGCAGTGAGAGGAAAATAAAAAAAATGAAATCCCACTTTAATACCCAGCTGCTGGCTGCCTCTGGCTGGGATTAGGACCAAATTACGCTTGAGCGCACCGCACATCCTCTCTGGCGTACTGTAAATCACCAAACACAATCAGACAGACGGGAACACAGAAAAATACCGAACAGCAGACAGACACAGCAAAACACTGGAGGAGGCTTCATTTGTCTCATAGCTCTTCATGTTTTACGTATAAAGTCCAAACTGCACGGAGAAAAAGAGCCGCAAACCCACAGGACCTGGCATGACTTTGTATTATCGAGTTGGAGATGTGGAAACAAAACAAATCTGTCCACATCTGCCTTCCTTCGCACCTCCTTCACAAATCTTTTTTGTCCCAGTAACAGAGCTGTCCAGCATTAGATTAGTGAAAATTTAGCAAATTATAGAAAAAACTAAACTCCTTGAGGATTCTTGGCCAATAAAATGGTGCCTCTAGTGAGATTTTGTTTTGCTGTTAAATCCGTCCAAATGATGTCTCATCGTATGTTTGCAATTCAAAACAACACAAAGCTCCTGTGTGCATATTTACAGCCACAACTAAACCACTGGGTGCCTGATCCGTCCATGTAAACACTACACAGTGTTGCCAGATCCTGTGAGAAAAACAAGCAACCAGCTGGATGACAACAAGCCCAAAAGAAGCGACTTGATCCCTCTGAGAAAAAATTGTTACCCTAACATATACAGCTACTACGAAGAATGGGCAACTTTACCATCAGAGAAAATAAATAGCCTCATCTGCAACATGTTATCATTCATATTTTGGAAAAATGACCAAGAAATATTTAGTTCTGCCAGGGTATGTAAACTTATGAGCACAACTGAATATAACTTACATTTTATATAATTGGGAGCAAAGCAGTTAAATTCTCCTGGCACACAGAAACTCTGTCTGAGGTCAAATTCCACCTTAAGACGTTTGTGGGGGTGGGATGTAATAACAGTTGACTCTCAAATAAATCAGGCTTCTTGAGAATTTATGCAGATTCCACATTTTATTGACCAAAATATGTCATCATAGATTCTTTATAATAATTCATTGACATCATTGTAAATGATACTGCAGCGTTCTCCATATAAATCTCTCTGTAATAAATGAATTAAATCCCATTAATCGGCCTTTACATCCTAAACGCAAACAAGCATAAGACAAAACATAACCAGAAGAGTGAAGCAGCGACATGCGTGAAAATCGTTTCATCTCTTCGCTTCACTTGTTGTTAATCAGTTAAAGCACTAAGGTGCAGCAAAAAGATGCTTTCTCTCTTAAAATGGGTCTGATGTCTCTTGTCATATCGGTTTTGTGGGGGGAGGAACAGCAGCAGATCGGAGATGCTGATCGACACGGCTTTAACAGGCTGCGCGCTCCCGCGGACGTTGAATCCATTTCTGCCAGACAGTGTTGTTGTACAACACAGTGTGGTTACCTCTCTCTTTATATACAGTCTATGGTGGTTACCAAATAAATGGGGTTTTGGACAGATCCAAGAAATGGATAAACTACTGTGTGAGGATTTTCATGTTGTCATGATTTGGGTTTTTCCCTTTGTTTTCGGGCTCCCAGTTTTATTTAGTGGTTTTTCCTGTTTAGTTCCCTTGGTTCTTGTTTAGCTTCATAGATTTCCTATCGATTTAGTTCACCTGGGTTCATTTAGATAATTTGTTTCACCTGTGTCTCGTTTTGTTCTGTGTATTTATATCCCTCAGTTTTTTGTCTTGTTGCTGGATCATTCGTTAGTGTCCTTAGTTTGTATCTTGGTTGCTGCAGTCCACATTAAATCTGGAAATCTGCATCCCTGTTCTGTCTTCTCTGCGTTTGGGTAACTCCTTCACCATCTCCACTGCCCGCCGTGACACACGTAAATGTGAATAAGTGATAAATAAGAAAGGTTCATACAGGGAATAAATAAAGCCTAAATAACCAACCAGTGTTTTAAAAACAAGCCCAAATAACGGCAACCTGCGACTGACGATATTTATAAGCGACTTTACAAAAAAAACAAGCCCAAAGTCGCTTAGAATAAGCAGACCTGGCAACACTGCCACTACAGCCAACATCTGCAAAGGAATATGAACCATTTATCAGCTGTCTGTGGAAGGAAATGTTCCCCTTTGCTTACTCATTCTGTCCAGTAACACTCTGCAGTCATTGCTCAGCAACTCAAGAGAAAACCACCAGTGGAAGAAAATTGCCCATTTGAGCAAAGATACCAAAAAATGTTTTAAACTGTCAGTGAAAGTGCAGGAAGAGATGAAAATATTGCGGTTTTTAACCAAAAATGTGGAAAAGAAAAATGAAAAAACACGAATTCCCATAGAAATAGTATGTTATATTAACAAATACAATTACTGTGACGACTCAGGTGGTCCATCAGGGTAAGCAAACGTCCACATATGTCTTTTTTTTCATTTAAAAAGATGTAAAATTAGGGGTTTTTTTCTACTTTTGTTTTCTTAAAGATGCATAATGTAATTTTCTGACTTTAAAACTCTGCTTCCTGGATTCGATCAGTGACACAGTGACATCTATCCCTCTGGACCGAGGCTGAGAAACTTTACAACTTTTACATCTGGGATGTTGCACCAGAGTTCTGCTTCATGCTGGAAAACACACCGGCTGTTTTAAACATGCAACGTCACTGATTCAGCAAAGAGATGCAAAAAAATGAAAAGAGAGACGAAACAAGAATCCTCGTCAGATGACAACAGATCTGTACAGACATGCACTGTGAGCACCTTTACTTCAATGCAACAACACCAAGTGCAATACTCCAAACTAGCCTACATTTGTATTCAGTATATATATTTGTGTTTAGCTTATATTTCTATTTTTTTAATTTAACTTATATTTCTACTTTTTATCTATTTATTTCTCTATTTATACTTTTATTTAGTTTTTAGTATATATTTGTATTTCCTTCTCTCAGCTACTCCCGAGACCTCAGTTCCAATTTCGTATCTCTGACATGAGAATGTGAGCCGACATGACAATAAAGTTTCTTGAATCCTTGAATCCTTCAGATCGTCTTTTGCTGGCTGGACAACAGTGTTGCTTGTTATAAGTGACTTCAGGCTTGTTTTTTTTTTTGTTTTTTTTTGTAAAGTTGCTTGTAAATGTCAGTCGCGTGTTGTGGTTTTTGGGGCTTGTTTTCAGAAGACCTGTTGCTGATTTGGTCTACTTTATTCCCTGAATGAACCCTTTCACATTTATGTGAAAAGCATCACACAGCTTGTCCTTTTCTTGGATCTGTCCAAAAAAAAACCCTTTCCTTGTTAACCACGCTGCCTAAACAGGTTCTTGTTCCCTCCCTGAACCTCCCTAATAATATGTTATTTTAGTGTTAAATTGTCTACATCACATGGTTACTTTACCTAAGTGGCTGTAAACTGTAAAAGCAAATGATCTACAAATAAAATCCATCATAAGGAAATATTGCTAATTGGAAAGTCCAATGTTGCTCCAACATTAAACTCACTGATTAACCTTTGTCTTTTTACAGTGCAATCTTCTGCTGGCAATCACTTCAACATTGTTGCAAGAAAACACAACCACAACTGTTGATTTAACACACACCTTTCCCTTCCTTAAACCACCTCCATCTCTCTTTGCCTTTCCATCATTGCAAGAGACCTTGATATTTCTTCGAGGGTTTGCCACGGCACATTTCCACAGCAAATCTAGCACGTTGTACCTGTGGCAGAATTGCCAAGTCCTCATCACTCATCGCAATGATTCACAAAGCAAGGCCGAAGCTCCAATGTCTTCTGCCATCAAACCTCTGAGACTGTTTTGACAAACATTTGCATCAGACCAGTGTCATATATGAGAAAAAATATATTTTACAGATTCAGGGAAATTAATCAGTGTTCCCTAATTGCTGCTGTCCCCAGCCGCTTGTCCACCATTTTTTTTCTTCCTTCCAGATAAATCAGGCTCACAGATTAAATCATTAGTCAAATCATGCAGAAACGCAACATGAAATGTAATACCGACTTTCTTGTAAACTATAATCCTCAACCTTGTTCAGTGTTCCCGCAAATTCCCCTGAGGTGGTGTGAATTCATATCCAGCTTGCGCAAAAATCAATGATCGCTTGAGTTCACGGTACAAAAAGAGGCGGAACTCATGTTCGCAGTGATCAAACAGAGTGGCAACTAGTCCCTCAGGCATGCCATCTTCCACCCACACAAAAAAAAAGCACTGCACATATTGACATATACAAACATACACACACATACAGAAACTGGGCTGCAAACCTCTGAAAACCAGCTAACGTAGCATCTGATAGGAGGTGATTGAAACGGAGGAACGTGCGCTTGTAATCCTGTAATGGAGACTCAGATGGCTCCCGGTGGCAGTGCAGTATTGGCCTGAGGGCATTGGTAAATGAATCTGTCTGCAGTCACGAAGGTAAATGAACGCAGGGAGCTAAGTAAGAGAGTAGCGGGTGCGGCGCTTCATTTATGAAATGTATTAGGATTTATGAGGCAATGAAGTGTAAAGGTGTTTTATTACTCTCCTGCCGCCATCAGTCCTACCAGATGGGAGGCAGAAATGACACTAAATGTTTCAACTGCTGTTTTCTATCCTCTATTATTCTAATGGAAGGAAACGGGTTTAATGAAGAAAACTGTTGAATCGATTTTAAAAAAACTTCTCACATGAGCCATTTCTCATGTTTTCTCCATCTCTATTTTCTGCACCACACATGCTGTTATGAAAATGACACCTCGCCAGGTCACGCCATCACCGGGTCTGAAAAAACACACCTGATGCCATATTTTCTGAGAATTTATTTCCAATATATCCACTCTGTGTGTAAAAGTAGCCATCAATACGCTCCACCGTGACCCCTGGTGAACCAATCCTGAAAGCTGACCAGGTGTGGAAGGAAAGAAAATGGTGCTAATCTCCACATGCTGCAAAGTATGGGAGGATCTAGTGTGTTTGAGGCCGTGTATTTATGTACATGTGTGTGCTGATGTGTGTGGACGCCATGGGACTGAAATGCGAAGAGGGGTTTTGCTGGTTCAGTGCATCCTGGTTGAGATCAAAATCAACTTGAGGTTGTGTGAATGAGGTCTCCAAGGAGGGTAATGGAGAAAAAGGCCAGTTTGGTGGTTTGTGGTAGATTGTGTGTGTGGGTATGTGTGTATATGTCTGCATGAATACACAATATGGATCAAAACAGGACATTGACTTTTTGATCCAAATAAGACTTACCAGCCTGATTTGTTAATTAGTTTGCTCACTTATGAGGGAATTTGTGTCATTTTGCGATGGTTGGGTTATTTCATAGTGCAGTAATACGAGCTGCACGGGGAGAATACACAGCCTGGAACAAACATCTGCCCCAGAGGACAAATTATGGGGAATTAGATATAAGAAATAACATGTTGCAGAGCATTGTGCTTTAAACTGCCTAACTTGGATACAGCTGAATGTGAAATAAAAATTTTAAAAAAGGCCAAAAAATTCACTTCATTTCCACTTTAACACAAAAAGCTACTGATTAAATCATTAATTATGTAGCGCTCTATGAGTCTATGAGCGTTGATTCTAATTAACGGCACTCCAGTTGTGGGTCCTTCAAATAATTGGGGAATAACTTCTACCTGAACAGAAGATGCTGCTTTTATTGTTAGCTTGCACCCAGGTCATCAGGACATGGTTCAGTCTTCTTTTACGCGCACAAAAACCATA
>NC_136617.1:29494470-29596970 GCF_933228915.1 Telmatherina bonti
ACCGGTCAGGCGTATCTGTTGCTAAAGGAACTCTTTAATGAAGCATCCAAGCTTCTTTCCTTGGTATGAGGAGAATTCAAACAGCTCTCCTCGTAGACTGCTGCTCAGATACTTCAAGTCAGTTAACAAAATAGACTTTTCAACCATTTTCCAGTCTTTTCCCATCCCTCCTTTTGCAATGTACAACTTAGTCCATCGCTGGTTAACTCTTAAAGTGGAACTATTCTGTGCATTTCAGGCTAATTTATTTTTATTTCTGAGACCAGAAGGGCTGGGATTGATGGAGTTATTGTCACGAATCGCTTTATTTACTTCAGACCGACCCTCTCCGTAGGCTGTCAGATCAGCCTGCGGGCAAAACGAGTGGGTCGAGACTCTTCCGCATTAAGCCCCGCCTCCCGCCACTGCACTACATCGGGAGCGCGCACCGCACCTGCTTTTGCCATCATTGTAACATCTCATAAACAGAAGGATTAAGCTAATATGAGCTCAATAAAATAACAAAATACAATGTCAACGCATAGCATACAGCCCTACATGTTGGAACCTGAATCAGACCCTGAAAATGAAGTGGAAAACAGCAACCCACAGCAACGAATGCAGCAGGATGTCTCTCTTTGGTAAACTCACCAGCCATCGTTGGAAATAACTTTATCCCACGTTTTCCACCCGCCTGATGTATTTGTACATGCCCTTGTTAACCAGTAGAAGGTAACCAATCACCGAACCTTATCCCCCGGGACGTCACAAGGATTTCCAAGTAGAAAAAACTCTCTAAAATTACACGTTTTTCGTTGCCATGGAAACTGAACAGAGAGAGTGCTGGAACTCAAACTCAAACATGCGTTTAGGTGATAAAAAACAGTGTCGTTCACATGTCTGATGAGGATTCAACACTGTAACACTGTAGAAAGCTCAGAGAACTTGAAATACCATAATAGGATTCCTTTAAAGAACCCTGGTGACATTCAGGCAGTATTTCCTTTGAAGTTTTTTTTTTCTTTTTCGCTCTGATTAAATTGACTTTACTTTTCTTTGTTTTGTAGGAAACTCAGAAAATTACAAGGACCAGTTATCTATTTGATTTAGCTGGAAGCAGACGGCCTCCGCCACGCTGCTGCCTCTAGCAACATAAAGAATCAAACAGATGACACAAGGCTTTCCTATACTTACAGGTCAGTTGTTCACCTGTACAGAAATCCTTGAAACTTTTCTCAGAATTTAGCCTTTGAATTCTGTTTTTCGATCGCCCACCGAGCTTCAATTCAGCTCTTCAGAAACCTACGGGTGACATCATGGAGGCTCCGTCCATCTTTTTATATGCAGCCTATGTTGCAGACTATAAGTGAGTTCAACGATGAGTGGCCACAGTCTTACTTTTTTTTTTTTAAGGTCTTTAAAAAGTCTTAAAAAGGTACTGAAATTAACTTCAGGATTCTTACATATACTGTGATTAAGGATATGGAGGCAGTGTCACTTCAGTTACATATTGTTGATTGGTTAACAAACTATATATTTCATTTGTCAGCAGTGGATCTACGGCTCCATATATCTTAAAATACTTAAGTTGTGATCCCCATCCAGTTTAATTTGGGCTTAAATTTTGCCTGTTGGTATTTTGAAATAATACTTTCCCTTTTACAGAAACTATGCAACAAAACTGCAAAAACTAAAAAAAATTTATGAATAAAACAACAAAAAAATAGCAACAGATTTTTCTAATCAGCGAAGTCAGGCAGATTTCTTAGTTTTTAATCTGTTCACAGAAAATCACAAGTCTTGGATATCAGCTGATTTTTAACTCAGCAAGTAACTTGATCATGATGATGAGTGATATATGGGGAAAAAAACCTTTAGGTTTACCATCAAAACTAAATCTGGCAAATTTATGGAATAAATTACATACCTGCTGCCGTCTGCACAGCTTTGCAGAAAAATTTATTTTAGTGACTGAATTCAACAAAGTCTTATTTAATGTGTTACTTGTCCACCTGACTGGTCCGGGGTATTTCATCAACCCAGCTGCTGGGTTATCAAATAAAATCAAAGTTTTAAGCACCTTTCATACAAGAAGCAGCTCAAAGTGCTTTACATATATTAAAACAACAAGTAAAACAAACAGAGACAAAGTCATTTATACACACATACTGACACACCCCCAATCCCATGTTGCATGATAAAGCTTCTAAAGTAATCTTCTGTCTCTTTAACTGATAATAAAAGAAGAAACATAAAAAAGATAACATCTGGACATCTGGGTTATGAATTGTGTTACCCTTTTTAGGTTATATGGGTTTTGGGTTAATATTGGGTTTTTTTTGTGATATGATTAAAATCAGTAAACTCAGTTAACGTTAAGACATCATACATCATCATGTCGACTTCTCCCCTCATCCATCATGAAGAACTGGGCGAGAGTCTGACTGATCATCGGCTGCAGTGATTAAAGTACTAAGGTTTGTCCATACTGCATATCTAATTCACATTGTCCAACCTGGGTTACCTATTAAGGTTGTATCTTTATAGTGTTGTTATCATGAAGGCGCACGCAGATACATTTTCCATGCATGCCATGCTACATGAATTAATGAAACATCCACAGAGTTAGGCAGCTAGCTAGCTGCTTCACTAGCCTGGCCGCTAGAGGGCTAATGATCTTGCTAGTTTTTCTTACCAGTCCGGTATTTAACATAAATTTCACCAGTTCCCTGTGCATCTCTGTATTGACCCACTGTCACTTTTTTATTCTCCTTCTTTATTCTTGCGTTACTTGTTCACACACACTCGCTGACTTATTCGGTAAAAGTCATTGATAGTAGCGGATGCTCGAAGATTTTAACTGTTCTACATGTTCTGTAGCTAATTTTACTATAACTGTCATTTTTATTCTTTATACAGCGGCAGCAGACTGGTGTGCATCACACTGATATACATTAATTTGTCAAGTTTTATTTTCTTTATGCAAAGGTAAAACTAATTTATTTTCTTTATTGCATACTTTTGTTGTCTACAAACCTTTGTTTTTCTTAAGGTTTCACTCATTTCCTTGTGCCTGTCACTGCAAGTCCCACCAGAGGACAAAGTGAGTTTGTAGTTGAGCCAAGTTGTTACTCACTGACACATTTTTTTATTTACATTTAATCCTTTTGGGCTCAGCTCGAACTCGGTAATGTCTGAAGGGGATCTTCGATATTGCAGGATTTCAATCCAATGCAGCACTTCGGGAATGTGATGCAATGAGAGATTCTCATTGTGCATTTGCAGCCAACAAATCTGTAGCAACTGTGCAAAGGTTCATGTCAATATGGAGCAAAGTCTCTGAGGAATGCATCTGTTGAATCTACAACAGGAAGAATTCGGGGAGCTGTAAAGGCAAAAGGCTAGTCTGGTACTAGTACGGTGGACCTCTAAAGTGACCGGTGAGTGCTTTTTCAGTCTGCGCCACCGTTTATACAATCAAAAACATCAAACTACTGATTTAGCAATTTCTTTTTATTCTGAAATTGCAAAATGGCATATGACGATAATTATGCACCCCTTAAATGTGTGTAAAGTACCAGGTTTGGCATTTTGTTTAATGGGAACCTTATTCCAAACATTTGACAGGTACCTTACATCCAATGAGCACATAGTACTTTGCCTGCTCCTGCTTGTGCTATATGCACATGTCAGTAATAAGTATGTGAGTGTATTTCCATCAGCTTTTCCTATACCTGCCATCCTGTCTGGCCTCTGCACTTCCCAGTCAGAGGGAATCATTTCATGAACAGTCAGTAAGACAGAAAACGAAGAAGAAGCTGAACCTGACCTGAGTAAATGATGCTTCCATGCACTCCAAGTGTGCATTGCTGCTGTTCTCCTTGTGCACATCAGGGGTAATGAAAATAACCAGCAGCAATGATTATTTGTTGCGTCTATTAAGCCACCACTTACAATCCTCTCTCCCTGACACTTTTGATCATCTAATGACACCTAATTATGTGACCACCTGATGCCGGGTTTCTCTGAGGTCAGGTGTCGGCCGTGTGCGGCGCTGAGAATGATTTTTGGAAATACAGAGGTAATTATTGGAGAGAGCTCATCTCTCATTAGAAACGCTCCGTATCGGAGCAGCGCAGAGAGAGTAAGAACAAAATCTAATTATCGCCCTCTTCTCACCAACCTCTCTGTGACATCAATACTCTATTACAGCACCTTGTCCCTGAGGTGCAGACAAACTCTGACTCCCACACATGTGCAGCATGCATGAGCGCATATATACACAACAACAATGCACGGAGTCATTAAAAGTCATGCATTTTGCTCTGTGCACAGCTACATATGACATCTCTGAATAACAGCATTGAAAAGTTGCATGCAGCGTGTAAAACAACAACTTCTGCTAGAAGAAGTTTTGTTAAATTACCTGATGTGCTTAACTGAGATTCTGCTGCACTGAGAAAACAAATGAAAGGGGTGACAGCATTTCATGTGACTGCAGTAGACCAGATGGAGCTTGACACTGAACAGCAGTTCTTCATAATTGTCTCCGGTTTGCAGATTTTTCAGATATTATGAAAAAAAAAGAAAAAACAGAAAACAGTGACACATGTTCAGACTGGTTTCTCTGCAGAGCTCAAGTAGATCTCTGACATCAACTCAACTTTTCTATGTATTTTTTTCTAAAAGTTTCTGACAAATTCAATACTAACCTAATTTCTTAACTCACTCTCTGGCTGCAGTCTGAATCATTAATAATTGGTTTGTTACTATACAAGAACTGCAGAAAACAACATGTTCATACAGGCTCACAGTTGTGTCGTTAACCTGCCGACATGCATCCAGCAGGAACGACTGCAGCACCCTGGCTTTGGGGTGATTTACTTTGATCTCACATGCTGGTCTCAGGACAGCTAAATCCAGGCTTTGTGTTCTATAGCAGACTGCTCTTGGTGTCAAACTCCAGGCTGTATGCTGCTCAAAACAGTTCAAGGCCACGCTCTCACATAAGATTTGTAGGTGTTGACGTTGCAGTTTATTGGACAGAAGTGGTGCTTCAGTGGCATCAGCAATGTGTCCACCACAGCAGAAAAGACAACATGATTGAAGCTACAGTATGTCCTCATGAACATGAGCAAGGGCTGAAAATACAGTGGCGTTTAAAAACAAGTCTACTAACGAAGGTAAGCTTATGGAGATGTTTTGCACGTGACTGCCACAACCCCATGTCTTCATTCTTTACAGTTTACCATTCAGCTTTAAGATTTGCCACTGGTTGTGGTCACGTCACTCATCACTGGGGCCAATATGCAAAAGTTAATCAGCCCCCTCTGAGCTCTCATAGGAAGATGCATTGTCTGCAATTAATTTACAGGCTTTTGTTGGAAGGGTTCCCACACATCTTTCAGGTCTGCTACAAACACCCAACAGTCATTATGTTTTGTGTACAAATATTTCTTGTCATAAGGTTCCAGGAGTCCTTACTAAATTAGGTAAACAAGCTTTAGTTGGGCATTTATGCTTGACTTAGAAAGCCAGATACGCAGAAGGACGGATAGTTTTGTCCGTATTCTGGATCCGTTTTGCACATAATTTGATCCGTTTTCAACAGTCTTAGCTATCTGTCAATTGATGCAGAAAATGAAGCAATACCACTGGAAGCCTGGTGGGCAGTGTTGAGTTCTACACACAACTAATGAAAGGAACAAACCAGCAAAGAAGAGGAACAGGAGGAAGATGACTCGGAACCGGCAAATAAAAAGCAAAGACAGGAGTTGGGAACAGCAACAAAACATGAACGTTTTCTTCTACTTCATCCAGTATATGTGGAGAGTTGTAAACGTAATATGGTGCATTACCACAGCCAACCAGTGTCAAAACACAGAAGTCAACACTGCCCACTAGTGGAGGAACTGACTAAATAAGTATGGCAAGTATTGAAGTATGAGGGTGGTGACGTATAAGAACAACTGAAACGGACGTCCTGATTTATGTCAGCGAGGGAGCATAAATGGGTCTTAAGTGTTGCCACCCCAACAGTCTGGAACTCTAAATATTTTAATTTCCTTTAATTTGATATTATTTTTTCTTTCCTGACCGTGAGAAGCTTATGAACAGTGCGTTTGTTTTTAATTCTGACCTCTTTATTCTACATAAATGCATATGCAATGTATTGCTTGTTTATTTTTTCTATATTGTAAGACATGTTGCTGACCTCTTGACTAGGTCGCCCTCAAAAAAGAAGCTCCAATGTCAACCTGGTAAAAAAAGGTTTTAGTTTTTAAAGGTCTGTATGATAATGACAGTTGGTAATGTACTTTGTGCCTGAAGTGAAGTAAACTACGAGCAGCGTTGAGTTATTTGACCAGATGCAAGGTAGAAAAAGTGATAGCTGTAAAAACCCAATCTCAAAGGAACCAAATATTAAGGCCACATTAGGCCTGAGTTCTCTAATGCACACTGCAGTGAAATCCTCTGGTTTAAAGTGCATTACACAACCATATATGTGGGTTGACCCTTCAGCACAGAGGTTCCCAACTCCAGTCCATGAGGGCCACAATCCTGCAGGTTTCCCATGTATCCCAACACACCTGTGTGTGTTGCAACACACCAGACTGCAGCTAACTGTGGTAGAGTGGTACGGCCTTCTCAAAGATAAAATGAACAACAAGATGATAAAATGAGAGTTATTTTGAAACATTCTACCCGACAACGCCACCTGTGGCATAGGGCCCCAGGAAATAGTGGCAGGTTTGCTCCTGTGGAATAAGAAGAGACTTGTGGCAGTTAAAACTATTTAATACAAAATTTAATGGCTAAAACTGGTTAAGTATAAAACAACTAAGACTTGTAAAACTAAAAAAAAAAAAAAGACAAGTGACGATATGAAAAGAAATCAGGTCAGCTGGGACCACTAGTGAAGAGTAGCCTACAGGGAAGGAGTGCCCAGGTGTGCTGCCATGTCTTACCTTGTGAACCCAACACACTTCACTGCAAACTACAAACGTGGAGCCCTCGTGTTCCCAGTGCATCAGAAACAAACCAAAAACATGGGGGTGCCCAACCACAAGTGCCTAGCCCATCCAACTAATGGTTCCAAGCTGCCTAAAAGAAAAGAAATCATTTCAAACCAAAATGAACAAAGTCAACTTTTAAACTAAAGCAAAAGAAACAAGGCAAAGACATGAACAAAAGAAAAACTACAAGAAAAGTATGCCAAAGAAAACAGCAGCAGGTGGACCTATAGACAGAAAACACAATTAGTTCAGACACTAAACTTCTTTGTCATTTCAAGTTCCTGTCATTCTACTCACCACCCTGAGCGCTAAACCAAGCCAGGAGGAGTACAGAGGGCAGCACCCACTATCAACAACATAGCAGGTGTCTTTTATAGCTACCTGCTGATTAGGGGAAGAGCCAACCTGAGCCATATTAAACTCATGTGTGCTCACCACCACATAATCACTCATTATCCAGAACTTCCTTGACTGTTGGATCCATTTAATGGAAGCCAGGTGTGTTGGAACAGGGATACACTGAAAACCTCCTGCAAAGCGGCCTCTGTGGACCAACTTTGGGCACCCCTGGTCTAGCATTACTATTAAGAAGGAAACAGGGTTTTGGTCGTCTCACAGTATCCACCTGTGGTGAGGAATAGAGCTGGTGTTACTTTCATAGATTAAGGTTCATTTTTCTGGTGTGACCTCACTCAACCCTGTACCACAAGCGTGATAAGTTGCTATGTACTGGATGTAAAATAGAAAGAACTTTCTCTGTAATGATCAATTATTTCCTCTCCTCTCCAGCTCAACTGTCCTCTGGTCCACAGGGTCCCATTCTGGGCCCAGTTCTCTTCTTCGTATGTGCTGCCCTTCTTTGATGTCCCATCATGTTTCATTTCATTTGTATGCAGATGATATACAAATCTATCAGCTGGTTACCCACAACTCTTCAACCCCCATCATTTTTTGTGCCTCCAGCTCAGCAAACATACTGGTAGCTCCAGAGCTCATGCCTCTGACCACCCGTCTCGACCAAGCAGTCAGAAATCTTTAAGTGATTTTGGAAGATAATCTCAAACTAAATATAGATTTTGTGATCAGAGCAACTTTCTGTCAGCCACATCTGTTGGCCAAAGTCAAACCTTTTCTCCGCTGCAACGAACTGGAAAAAACAGTTCATGGCTCTATAAAGTCATGCTTGGACAATACACTCTACGTTTGAGTAAGAAATGCCCACATCACTCCTGTTCCGTGTTTATGATACTGGCTCCCAGTTGCTGTTTCCCTTTCAGCTTGTCCTTCTGAAGCGATTGCCACAGCGAATCATTGCTCATGTGAATTGGCACATGTTTTACACAGGATGCACTGCTTTTATCATACTTGCTCCAAGTCCAGTTCAGAATTAAGTTCAAAATCCTGCGCTATGTTTTTGTCCCGCTTTCATAGTCTTGTACCTATTTATTTGTGCAATATGTTGACCCACCAGCCCAGTGAAGCCGTGTGCTCCTCTCAACAACACCTGCTGGTGGTCCCACGATCCAGGTGTAAATGGTGAGGTGAGCGTGCCTTTGCAGTGGCCGGGCCCAAACTCTGGAACTCTCTGCTCCTGGTGTTACTGCAGTGTGAGTGAACTGCATCAAAAAGGATGAGACGAATTGCTGGCTTGCAGCTGAACGTCAACTTTAGTGAGCACTGAATGCACAGGTTACAGATAAAATCTTCATACTCTACTTCACTTTGTTTCCGTTCATTACTAACTTTATACTAAAAAAAACAAAACGAATCTGAACACATTAACCTGTCTCAAAGTCTGAAAGATTCTTTTTACTGACAAATCATCAAATTAATTATTCCATTCTATAAAACATTTTAACTTAAAACCTCTGAATTACACCATGAAATGACAATGTTCGTCAACACTTCTTCTTATCATTCTTCTTCAAATAAGTCACAACACCTGGAGTTGCGCTCCATCACTGACCCGTACCTGTTGATGGTTCGGCTATAGACCTACTGATTTAAATCAGCCTTTGACATATAATCATGTTGTCACTCGTGTTGATCATTATCTTAACCATCTTTATTTTAGGGGTAATGCTTTTTTATTTGTTTTTATCTGTCTATCAACGGTGGTTGTTGTACAGAGCTTTATGAATAAAATTTGATTGATGTTGAAATGGTTGCAGAATTCTCTTAAAACTGGAAAAGATTTTATTTATTTATTTTTCCCCATATCTATCTATCTGTTCTGCTCCAGGCTGTATTAGTTTGTCGGCTCTTCTTCCCATCTGCTGCTCACAAGTGTGCCTGATTTATCTTCTCCCTTCTCCTCTAGTCCAGGTAGTAAAGAACCTATTTGGACATTTAGGTCTTGCTAAAGTGCTAGCTGGTCAGACATCTGATTAGAATTTCCAAGATTTGATTCCATGATCTAAAACATCAGTGATTACTTTGGGTGAACATTAGCAAGCTGTGTGTCTGAAGCAGTGGCTGCCAGGACGATGTACTGAGCAGAATCAGTGCAGGTAGTTCATCACATTGTTATTATACTGTTCTCGCCAGTCTGTAGCTCACAGGGAGTCAGCCATTTGCAATCTAAGATGTTTTATGCTATACTCTAAAGACTGAGACCTTGAAACACAGACGGGCATCACAATCTCACCTGCACATGAAGCGGATTACCTTGGTGCCTCTGGCTAAGGTGGTAGAGCAGGTTTTTGTTCCAGTATGACCCACAACATACTGTACAAATGCCCTTGGACTGGTAGTAACCACTACCAAACTTCATGTCTTATTGTTATCTTCCTTCTAGCTACCAATTAAAAAGCCTGCGTGTACCCTGCTATGAGATGTTTCTCTAGTTTTGTGTTTGCAGATCATGTGCTGCTTTCAAATTCTTTACTTACAGCGTTGGTTACATTAGGTATCAATATTCACACACCAAGGAGCCTCATCTGCTATTCTTAACATCTTGTAAAGAAAACAGTGATTTCCACCACCAGCATGGCGTCTTTAGCACTACAGACAGAACTCTCCTGCACTCCTTCTCTTCCATTTCCAAATGCAAGAGCTTATCTCCAGCAGAAATGTCCTGCTGTGGAACATGACCACATAACAAATGCAGAAAAAAAGTTTAAGCTAAACTTTGCACTTTCCTCTGAAAATCTTTAGTTTTCATGAGTGAAAATGGTTTAAAAGAGAAGAATGAACAGCAAAGGAGACATGTAAGTGCAGGAATAACAACAATCAGCTCCTCACTCCCTCTTCAAGTTCCATGCATGATGGCAAAAAATGGTTTTTGAATGACTCCAGGGCTGCATGACTGGCTTCTTCCCATGCTTATGACATTTTTGTAAACTTTCCAGCTTTTTCTTCCTTCAGGAAAAGAAAATGCCTTTGAAATAACAGACATGGCTGTGACTGACCTACATGCCTATATTGGGACTTTTATACGGCTTTGTGCGTTTAGGTACCAAGGTGAGGCTGCCTCTGAGGAATACTGAGATGGAAAAAACAATTTTTTGCGCTACCATGTCCCTGGAAAAGATCCACACCGTAACAGGCAGAGTTCAGATTGGACAGTTGGACGAGACTCGTCTGGTGTGTCCTGACAAACTGGCAGGAATCAAAGCTAGGTAGGACATGAATATGTGTGATGACACATGTATTCGACAACAAACACTATAAAATCTAAATAAAGGATTCTACCTGCCCAGTAAAACATCACCAAGATTTAATTACTCAGTTATAAGTTACACATTCTAGATAAGGACTGTAATATGCTGCATCCAAGCTTGATACCACGTATGTACATATTCTACACATATATATGCAGATGTCACTTTATTAGCAACAACTTGAGGGTATTAGGCAATACTGGAGGCAACATACAACATGTACAAGGTCCGTACTGTCCATGCATTTAGGAAGGGCATAATATTCTTTAACTAGCTGGTGCCAAATGTCCGATGAGCAGGAAATGGTAAATATATTGATTTTACTCTGTCTCCTTTGCAAGTATACCAACACGTTATACACCATTAAAAAGCTAAGCTTCTTGGGATCTGAATTATGTATACCAATGCAAGCTATAGCAGAATGGTAGATACACTAAACACTTATTTCAGACCAGCCACAAATGGAATTTATCCTTGAAGCCATGCTTATTTCCAGTAGCAGACAATACCGCAAAACCATGGTCATGTTGCACCAGCAAGGATACAAGAAATGTAGTGCAGTTTAATAGTTGCTCAACAAGCTGGATTGTTTTATTTTTAAAAATTAAAAAACAGTGTTAAGGCATTTACATACTGGGATCAATGCAACAACATGAAATTGCAAATAATTCGAAGGTTATTGTTGTGTCCTTAGACTGATTGAACTGTTTTGAATACCAAGTATATTGTGCAAGATGTTTATGTTATAGTATTTTAAGTCAGAATGCTTGCCAGTCCGAACAGACATTTCTCTGCCTGAGCTATATTCAATGTTACTTCAGTTCTCGCGATACTTCGTGACGTTCTCCCGAGACTTCTTAGCAACCGTGAGTTCCGGTATCCGCTAGTATTCTCCGCTAGCCAGTTATCTTCGTCATGTTATAAGTTTATTTTTCCATCATCGTCCCCAAGACAGCAACATCCGTAAATGTGTTATTTGGGTTTATCTTGGCTGATTAATATGTTTGCCATATATGTAAACAATTAATGTATCTGGTTTATTCTGTCCCGAATGTGTGCTAACACTAGGTTGAATGCTACTTCCTGTTAGCTTAGCTGAGCAGTATTTACCGATCTTATATTTATTTTCTGCTGTTTGTTTGACCAATCTCATAATTTATTTTCTACTGTTTGTTTTACAATTTTATTCGTTTTTCACATGTCGACCTGTAAAGAAAAAGAAATAAAGGAACAGGACGCTCATCATCCTGGCTTGTGAGACACGAGTTTGGCTCGCTGTTTAATCTGTGTTCATGCACCAGCTCAACACACAGACAGAACAGTACAGTAAAAAGACGTTACAGCGGTAGACAACGGAAAACTTAAGAACTCAATCATGGGGAAGAATTTGAAAACTGCTGATGAGGAGGGGGCAAAGTCTGAAGAAAACCTGTAACGTCCATCATCCCCAAAGCCATCAGTTCGTGCATCATCAAGAATTAGTTCAAAACGTTCTTCCTCCAAATCATCTGTCGTGGAGGCCGCCGCCAAAGCCAGAGCCTTGGCTGAAGCAGCTGTCACCAAGGCAGCATATGCAA
Organism: Telmatherina bonti; assembly: GCF_933228915.1. NCBI lineage: Eukaryota > Metazoa > Chordata > Actinopteri > Atheriniformes > Telmatherinidae > Telmatherina > Telmatherina bonti. The sequence goes on from NC_136617.1 coordinate 29,506,705, forward strand.
ACCGTCAGCTGGAGATGAAAAAGGAGAAAGCCAAACTGGATCTACAAAAAGCTGCATTAGAAGCGGATTTGGAAGCATTGGAATATGAAAAGGAAGCAGAAGCTGCTAGGGTTGAGGCTGAAGTCCTGGAAGCAGCAGCAGCTATGGAAAATCACGATATGCAAAGTTTAAGAAGCGCGGTCCCGTCACTTGTGACTCAACAACGCACAGAAGAATACGTACTGCGTCAGTCGCAAATCACAGCGCAGTCCTTTCCTTTGTCACCCTGCGAGGAACTTCAACACGCCGTGAGTGGTCACCCACAAGAGCCAGCACATGAAGCTGTCGAGAAAAAGCCTTCATTCAGTGCCTTCAGACCCTCAACAATTGAAACCACACATACAGCTAGACAGACGGGAACACCAAAGCTGCCAGATTATCTACGTAAACATGATAACCAGCCTTCTCTTTGTAATGACCCTCTACCCATGTCAGACTTTGCTAAGCTCTTAGCACGCAGAGAATTAGTTACTACTGGGCTTACAAAGTTCGACGATTCACCAGAGAACTTCAGAGCATGGCAGTCAACCTATTTTAATGTAACGCAGGGTTTGGGGCTCACCTGTAGCGAAGAATTAGACCTCCTCATAAAGTGGCTGGGCAAAGAGTCATCGGAACATGTGAAATGGATCCGTGCAGTTCACGTAACTAACCCAGAAACTGCCCTCCAATATTCCTGGGACAGACTTCAGGAATGCTACGGTGCCCCAGAGATTGTGAAAAATGCTTTGTTTAAAAGACTGGATAGCTTCCCTCGCTTATCTACCAGGGACAATGTGAAACTTAGAGAACTTGGCGACCTGCTCATGGAGCTACTGGGAGCCAAAAGTGATGGTTACCTCCCCGGCCTTGCTTACCTTGACACTCCACGTGGAGTAAAACCCATTGTAGAGAAATTTCCCCCCAACCTGCAAGAGAAATGGCTCAGCACTGGTTCACGTTTCAAAAAGCAACACAGAACGACATTTCCCCTCTTTTCATTCTTTGTAGAATTTGTTTACAGCCAGGCTAAGGCCCGTAACGACCCGAGTTTCACCACACAGAGCAACACTCTGTCATTCAATAAAAATGAGAAAGCTCCATTCAAACCAAGCGGGTTTAAGACTGCTGTATCTGTACACAAAACAGACGTCTCTGCCGACGCTGATCGAGCCGCCATGACTACGCAGACACTATAAAGAGGGACAGCGACCTAGCTCGATATTGCCCTGTACACAAAAAGAATCATCCCTTAGAAAAATGAAGGTCATTCAAAATAAAAACACTACAAGAACACAAAAGTATTCTGAAAGAGCACAGACGCTGCTTTAAGTGCTGTTCCCCAAATCACCTTGCTCAAGACTGCCAAGTGCCACTGAAATGCAGTGAATGTGAGAGTGATAGACACTGCTCTGCAATGCATCCTGAAACCTCTCAGCCGCCTCCTCCGTTACCTGCTCAGCCGGCTACAGGAACACAGTCATTGCATCCTCCCTTTGAAGTGAGTACACAGTGCACCAAGGTCTGCGGTCCAGGAAGTCTCCCACGGTCCTGCTCAAAGATGTGTCTAACATGTGTTTTTCCCAAAGGCCAACCGGAACAAGCTGTCAAGCTGTATGTGATACTCGATGATCAGAGTAATAGTTCCTTAGCATGCTCCGCGTTTTTTCACCTGTTTGACATTCAGGGCAATCTGTCCCCATATATGATGAGAACATGTGCTGGCGTCTCAGAGATGACCGGCAGAAAGGCTGCAGGCTTTCAAATCGAAACATTAGATAGGAGTGTGTGTCTAGATCTCCCGCCCCTCATTGAGTGCAATGAGATAATGAAATAACAAGTCTGAAATTCCAACTCCAGCAGCTGCTCTTGCACATCCTCACCTCAAACACATTGCTCCTTACATACCCAAACTGGATCCCGACACCAAGATGATGATCTTGCTCGGATGGGACTTGATACGCTTACACAAAGTGAGAGAGCAAGTCAATGGGCCTCACGAAGCACCATTCGCCCAACGCCTAGACTTAGGATGGGTGATAATAGGCGAAGTGTGTCTTGACAGTGCTCACAAACCCACTGTGAACGTCTTTAGAACCCACATCCTCCAGAATGGACGTCCATCACTCCTCACTCCATGCCGTAACAACATAAGTGTGAAAGAAAAAATGAGTTATGGCGGGGAGCATAGGCACAGCCACTCGGCGTTAACCCCCCAGCTTAAAACGGCCGAGGGACGGCTTGGACTCAGTTTTTCAGCGCACGGCCAATGACAATAAAACTGGGACGTCCTTCGAGGATGAACTGTTTCTGAAAATAATGGAAAGAGAGGTCCATCAGGATGAGGAAAAAAACTGGATCGCTCCTTTACCATTCAAGTTTCCCCGCCCTCTGCTCCCGAACAACAGAGAGCAAGCGCTGTCCTGTCTAAGCTCTCTGAGACGCACTCTCAGCAAGAATGCTGAAATGAAGCAACAGTTCTCCTCCTTTATGGAAAAGTTGTTTGAGAACAAGCATGCCGAGAAAGCACCACCTATCCACGAGAAACAGGAATGTTGGTACCTACCTATTTTTGGGGTATACCATCCTCAGAAGCCGGTGCAGATCCGAGTCGTGTTTGACTCAAGCGCCCAACACTACGGTGTCTCCCTCAACTCAGGGTTGCTCACAGGGCCGGACCTAAATAACACACTGTTGGCGGTGTTAGTTCGGTTTAGGAAGGACCTCATTGCAGTCACCACTGACATTCAACAAATGTTTTACGGGTTCTTAGTGCAACATGATCACAGAGACTACTTGAGATTCCTGTGGCACAAAGACAATGATCTTTCAAAGGGGATAGAGGAGTACCGCATGAGGGTACATGTCTTTGGCAAAAGCCCGTCCCCAGCGGTCACCATCTACGGACTTTGACGAGCTGCTCCGAAAGGTGAGACACAGCATGGAGCTGACACAAGAAGGTTCGTTGAGAGACACTTTTATGTAGACGACGGACTCATATCGCTGCCTACAGAGGCTGCCACGATAGACCTGCTAAAACGAACATGTGCATCACAAGCCGAGTCCAACTTGAAGCTCCACAAAATTGGATCAAACAGCATGGCTGTGATGAAGGCTTTCGAGCTCAAAGATTTGGCCACAGGTGTCCGAGATCTGGGCATAGACAATGAAACTCTGCCTGCACAAAGAAGCTTAGGCCTGTGTTGGGACATGAGCTCCGACACGTTAACCTTTAAGGTAGCAATCGCCAACAAGCCTTACACTCGTCGCGGGGTATTGTCAGTCGTCAACAGTATCTTCGATCCATTGGGTGTGGCAGCACCAGTTACCATTCAAGGCAGGCTGTTACTGCGAGAGCTGTCTACTGGTGTGCAAGACTGGGACACCTGACGAAAAAGCAAGCAAGTGGGAAGAATGGAAAGCCTCACTTGAAAAACTAAGCAGTCTACACATCCCTTGCTGCTACATTAAAATGTCACTTTTAGCAACTACATACACAGAACTGTGCATTTTTTCCGACGCGTCAAACTAGGCCATAGAAGCGGTGGCCTATTTGAGAGCCGTCACAGAAGCGGGCCATTGTAAGGTTGGATTTGTGTTGGGAAAGGCTAAACTGTCACCTCAGCTGGCCCCGACAATCCCACGCCTCGAACTTTGCGGAGCGGTTCTGGCAGCCGAGATGGCTGAGTTAATCCTGGATGAACCGGTACTACAAACCAAATGCAGTCAAATTCTACTGTGACAGCAAGGTCGTCCTTGGTTATATCTGTAACAACTCAAGGCGTTTTTATGTATATGTGCTCAATCGTGTGAAACGCATCCGTCAGGCAACATCCCCTGACCAGTGGTATTACGTCCCCACTGAACAGAACCCAGCCGACTTAGCTACCAGATCTGTAGCTGCATCACAGCTCATGGACACAATCTGGTTCAAGGGACCCGCTTTTCTACACAAACCTACAAAGTCGGAGAAATGCAAGAACTTTGAACTGATAGATCCTGAAACGGACGTGGAAATCAGGCCACACATGACCACCCTAGCTACTCACCTGGAAGCAAAGAGACTCAGCGCTGCGAGGTTTCAGCGCTTCTCTACATGGAGGTCACTGCTGGGAGCTGTCTCCTTCTTGATACATCAAGTGCGTTCCCACAGAAGAGACACACCTCAACCCATGTGTAAAGGCTGGCACAAGTGCAGCAGACCTCGTTCTCCTGATGAGCTTTCAGCCGCAAAGAGGCTCATACTGGAAATTGCCCAAAGGGATATGTATCCAGATGAGTATGCTGCTCTTCAAGCAGGTGAGCCGTGATGGAATAGTCCACAGAGTGGAGGTGCGTACTGCATCTAAAGGAAAGACGTAACTGAGGCCCATCTCGGATGTCTTGTTGTTGGGGAAGGCTGCACCAGCTCAACACACAGACAAAACAGTACAGTTATCGTTTGTCTATGCACCTCAAGTATGATGCGAAATTGTGTATAAATTATGAATTTAATTCCAAAACAAACTAACAAGATGGCAAGGTGCATTCTCCATCAAATTTATGCATCTTGCATTTTTAATCTGGGTGTGGGAGCAACATGCATACTACCTCATTTAAAAAACAATGGGTCAGTAAGTGAGTGGTTAACTATGGTAATAGGTGGGGGGAGGGGGTTGCAGGATAAACAAAAAATCCTGTTCATTCTAGTGGATTCCACAAGCTACGACAACAGTGTGCTGAAAGAAGAAAAGACAAAAGAAAGGCGACAGATACACTTTATTTTAGAAAAGAGAAGTGAACTTGAAGAGTTCCATTAAGAGCTGAGGCTGGACCACAGCAGTTTCAGGACGACTTTAGGGCATCGGTTGGACCGTTCGGGGATCTGTTTTAGCGGCTAGCTACACGCAACTTTATGTGTCTTTGTCACCAGATGACCACAGTCCAATAGACTTAACTGTGCCAGTGTTTGGAGCAAGTAAACACCTGGTGAGAGAGAATTATCTTCAATTAAATGAAGACAAAACGAGATTATTCTGCTTGGTAGCAAAGAGAAGAGAGTCAGCGTTGGTAAACACCTGGAGACTTGAGCTCTCAAAACTACCAATCAAGTCTGTAACCTTGGAGTGTTGATAGACTCAGATCTGACTTTCAGCATATATCAAACCAGTTTTAAAATCTTTACAATGGTTTTCAGTCAGTCACAGGATAGATTTCAAAACCCTGCTGATTGTTTACAAATCCCAGACTGGTTTAAGACCAGAATACACCTGTGATATGTTCAGAGAATATAAACCAAGCAGAGCTCTTCGATCCAAAGTCTCTGGTCAACTAGTCCAGACCAGAGTCCAGACAAAACATGGAGAAGCAACATTTAGCTGTTACGCTGCAAACAAGTGGCGCAAACTGCCAGTGGAGTTTAAACTCTCACCAAATGTAGAAACTTTTAAATCCAGGTTAAAAACATTTCTTTTCTCATGTGCTTATGCATGACATCTGCACTGTAACTTTTAATTAATTCAATATAATTTACGATTTTACTGTGATTTTGCTATTTGTATTTTCTTTTATGCTTTTTTTCTGTAATGCTTTTAATGTTTAATGTAAAGTTCTTTGAATTGTCTTGTACATGAAAGGTGCTATACAAATAAACTTGCCTTGCCTTGCTGTTTGCTTTAAGAAGCAGAGAAGAAATAATAAAGACGCTGAGCCACGATGACAGAAAGTTTGAATGAAATAGCAGCGAAAGTAACTCCTGCATAGCTCGTAACTGGTGATCTATCAGTCAACATGCCTTTTCTGATTGGTTGATTATATCTGTCAGATGCGAAAATCTAAAAAATCAACCACAGTTCGGGGGGGCAATAAATAATGGACATCATTAACACCTGAGCTAAACAACAACAAGCCTCCACACAGTAAGTCACACATGGTGAAACCAGTGAGCATTTCTGATCTACATCTTTCTTTGCTCTGTACAATAATACGTTACATCTTGACAGTTTATTATGCACCTCCAACATGGAGAGGATGTCTGCTAGGACTGGTGGAAATGGACCCCCCATTCAGATGTTTGGAGCTGCCAGCCTGAGACCTGCTATGGACTCAAGGCCGAGGGCAAATTATTTTCCTCACCTGGAACCCAAACAACAATCATATCTGAATTCGGCTTCCCAGCGACCTTGGGCTGGTGCAACCCCCCTTGAGAATGGAAGAAGAGATGTTCATAGACGCTCTGTCCCCCTCCTCAACCACCCCCCACCCCTCCCCACCTGACTCACCGCCTTCCTGGACTGTGTGTGTGTCTTTGTCTGAGTTAGTGCTTAAGAGTATATAAGATTTTTTTTTCTGTCTCTCCAGACTGCGCCATCTAGAGACACTGTCTGGAGGTACATTTGTTTTTCCTTCAACTCCCTATGATCCTAACGTATCTCTGTTCTTATCTGTTATAAGCCAGTGCCGGTAAAACTGGCTGCGGGGGCCTAAGCTTGAGTTCGGATCTGTAAATCTGTCATAAATGTTAAATGTCTGTAAGTCAAACCTTGGACAAGCTGGCTTAAACTTTGAATTTCCCCTCAGGGATGAATAAAGTATCTTTGATTTGATTGATTTTAATGTAGGATTTCCAGTTTACTTTTTATCTAAAGGAATTTGATCTTAAATTCCTTTTCAACTTCAACCCCAGCTCCATACAGCTATATCCATATCTGTACTTGTGTATTACTACAACAGTTTCCAAACATAAATAATACTTTTTATGTATACCATCCCTTTAATTTAGAGAAATTTTTCTTGTTGTGATATATTTTTTCACATATGTACATGGACGGTGATTATGACATTGTTGGTGATGGTGATCATGGTGATGATGATAACGGTGATGCATTTCCCACTGGCTCCTATTTGTGTCTTACTGTATATATCCTTTTTTTCTGTTTTAGTTTGATTTGTTTCTCATTGTTTTTATTCTTTTAGTGTTTTCTTTGCCATAGTGTTTGTAATGTTTTATTTAAAAAACTTTGAGTTCTTGTACATGAAATGTGTTATAACTGTCACAATCACAAAGGCTTTGCTACAAGGTACAGTAAAGGGCATTTACAGTAGGCGGAATTTGTTGTGGTGTCACATGCAAAACTAGAGTAAAAAGTGTAAACAAACAAATAAGCAAAAGGCTATATGTTGAGCTCTTTAATCATATACCACCAAAGGAGGAGTAGGCAACCCAGAAAAGCTGCTGGGCTACTATGCCTGTTACTAATGGAGACCCCATTAGCTACAGGTGATCTTATAAAACATCCTGGATGTCTCAGTCTACAATACATTAATAATATGTACACAATCAACCCAGACTGGAATCAAAGGAAGCTCCAAAGAAGACAAGTTTTCTTTAGAGACGTAAGCAGGGCACTAGTGACAACCATTTCAGTCGTTCTTCCACTTTAAGTTTGTCCATTAATTCTCGGTCTGTTTGACTGCTGAATTTAAAGCTACAGAAACCTCTGGCAGCAAACTCCAGCTGTTAAAAGTAAAGCCTATCCAGAAGTGACAAAATTTTCAGTTCCCGCCTCATCCACTAGGGGCTCCAAAACAGAGCCCCCTTTAACTTCCATGTTAAAACGGCTTTAGGTTTAATAGATCAGGTTTACCTTCATAAAAAATGTGGGGGGAGTGAAACTTGCCTGTTTAAAAGTAATTTAATCTCGTTAGTTGGCATAACAGCGTGACTTGGCTTTAGCTCGCTTACCTCCGTTAGCTGATTAGTTCCTGTTAGTTCGGATTTGCTTGGATAGCTCTTTGCAACAGGCAGGTCGGAGTTCAATAGTTGTCAATCACCAACCCCCACACTCACAGCCCCCGTCTCAGCTCTACCTGTTTGCCCATTTTTGTCATTTCCGGGCGAGACGACACGCGTGACGCTGCCAAGATGTGATGATGGTAGGAACCGCCCACCGAGCTTCAGTTCAGCTCTTTAGAAACCTGCAGGTGACGTCACGGTGACTATGTCCATCTTTAATATAGTCTATAAGAAACCTTTATGTCTGTATTCTTACCACAGTATTGACTGAATTTACAGCAGGACATGAAAACTTTTAAGTTTTCGAACAATGGCAGAAGCTAAAAAATGAACTCAGTTCCAACATACACTGTGCAAATTGAGCAAAATTTAAATATTGCACTTAAAAAAAAACAGGAAATGGAAAAATCTGTATTTCAACAAAACCTCTCAAATTTCTCTAAAATGTTTTTATGCTCTAATGTTCATTTCAGGTAAATTTTCCACAGTATGTATAGGCATAAGAGCAGACAGAAATATTCTTACAAATGATTCAAAAGAAAAATGTAACTGTCATTCTTGACCAGTGTTGCCAGGTCCGCTTATTATAAGGCAATTGGGCTTGTTTTTTTGTAAAGTCACTTGTTAATATCATCAGTCGCAGGTTGCGGTTTTTTGGGCTTGTTTTCAAAACACTGGTTGCTTATTTGGGCTTGATTTATTCTCTGTATGAACCATTCCTAAATCTTTCTCACTTATTCACATTTATGTGAAAAGCATCACACAATAGTTTATCCATTTCTTGGATCTGTCCAAAACCCCATTTCCTTGGTAACCACGCTGGCCCACACCATGTTGTTCAACACCACTGTCTGGCAGAAATTGATTCAACGGCCGCGGGAGGGCGCAGCCTGTTAAAGCCGTTTCGATCAGCATCTCCAATCTGCTGCTGTTCCTCTCACAACAAAACCAATTAGACAGGTGACGTCAGGCCCATTTTAACAGAGAAAGTCCGTTTTTGCCACACCTTAGTGTTTTAACTGATTAACAACAAGTGACGAAAAGATGAAACGATATTCATGCACGTTGCTACTTCATTCTTCTGGTTATGTGTTTGCCTTATGCTTGTTTGCATTTAAGATGTGAATGCCAATTATTGGGATTTATTAATTCATTTATTACAGAAAGATGTATATGGAGGATGCTACCCTATCATTTACAATGATGTCCGTGAATTGTTATAAAGAATCTACAATGATGCATTTCTGTCAATAAAATGTGGACTCTGCATAAATTCTCAAATGGCCCGATTTAATTTGTGAGTCAACTGTTGTTACATATATCCCATACCTTCTTAAGGTGGAATTTGACCTCAGACATAGAGTTTCTGTGTGCCAGAAGAATTTAACTGGTTTGCTACCAATTTTATAAAATGTAGATTGTGTACAGTTGAGCTTAAAACCTTACATACCCTGGCAGAACCAATTATTTCTTGGCCATTTTCCAAAATATGAATTTTAACATGTTGCTAATTAGGCTGTTTATTTTCTCTGATGGTAAAGCTGCCCATTTTTTTGTGGTGGCTCCACCCAAGCACTAACAATAAGTGAAGGAAGAGTTTTTGTGTTTTCTCTCTCTCTCTCTCTCTCTCTCTCTCTCTCTCTCTCTCTGAATTACAGAAGGAAATGATGGAAGATGGCTTCAAAAAGCAGTGAAGAATCTGCACCAAACACCATTTAATGGAAATGCATGAAAATCAAAGTTATAGTTTGTCAAAACTTTAGAAATGACATTTTTGTTTTGCGAAACATTGTAATGGAAATACAGTTTGTGTTTTCATGTGCAATGAATAATGTTACATTAGAAACCTTGTCCATAGCAGGAAGGATAACGGTGTTCGTGTGTTCATCTGCCACATGTGTTGTATTCATTTTCATATTTTTGACCACCTAGATCAGCTTTTAATTAAAGGTATCCATTCAAATTTGCATCAGAGGAAATGCAGAAGTGAGAATGCTGGGCTTTGTGCTTTTACCGCGCTATACGCCGACCATAAATGTCAACCAATCGCACGTTACTTTTTGGACCTTGAAGAAAATAAAGCTCTGATCTGCTGATGCAACGAGAGCAAGATGTCCCCAACCATGTCCACAACAACATAAAGATGTAATTTAGTTCTTGTGGCTTTAAAAAAAAAATTCTTGCTACTTATGTAACAGACTAAGAGGGATGAAATGACACAACAGTTCTGCTTCTGTTCAATTGTTTTCCATAATAACAGGACAATCTGGGGTAGGTAATCCTGTTCAGAGACATTTTTTTACTCTGGATGAAGTGGTTCCTCGTCTTGATAGTAGTCTGTACATTTTGTAATCATGAACAATAAGAAATATAGTTGGACCCCTCAGTTTACTGTAAATCTGTAAAAACTGAAAAAATCAAAACTATCGGACCAAAATGGAGTTCATTTCTTTAAAAAAAAAAAAAGCCTTGGATCATGCAAGGAGTAAAACCAGAGAGGGAGGCAAGACAGGGTGCTACTTTTAAAACTTGCTAGCTCCCCAACATTACCTACCCCAGCTTTATCTCAGTGGTTCAACATTTTAGCCCAATTTTCAGGACAATGCTGTGTTGTATGTGGTGCACTGATTTTGCTGGGTGCATGTGTTGGGGTGTCTTTAGGGTGAGTACTCGAAGCACATTCACAACATGTTGGTGTATTTTAGTGTGCGCTCAGAGAGCTTTTTAGTAATGTTTCGATGATTGTACCCAACCAAATTGGCTTTCCGTTTACAGAAAAAGCAAAACACGTCTTTACCAGCCAATGAGTTAACTGTTAATAAGTGGAGTAGTGATATGCAGTATCAATACTGATGTTGAATGTTAAATGGTAAACACAGAGCCCTGTAAAGTTTCTGTCCCTATTTATTTACTTTACAAGAAATGAGCAGAACCTGCTCTGAACCTGATAGCTTTTGTTTAATCGTTTTGTTGGAAGGCAGGTTAAATATTTCAGTGTTTTCTTCAACAAGGCAAATGTGTAAATTATGAAATCTGACTGTAGGCGTATAGCAGCAAAACGAAGGAATAAGTGCCAACCTCTAAGACCACAAAACAATTACAAATCAGAAAGCTAAAAACAAGTATTTGAACAGAAGTTGGACTCAGGATGAGTCACAAGCTGTAAATGTATTAAAGTTTGCCATCACATGGGATGAATTTGTTCCAGCCTTATTTTTTAATACTCAGCAGTGGTTCTAGTTTGAGAGGTCTATAAGGAATTAAGTTGCATCTGAGAAGAAACTTTGAACTCTGCACCCTTTTACCACGGGCACTTTGCCAGCCCTCTTATGTCTAATGTTGAAGTTGGAACATGGTAGGCGAAGGGCAAAGGTTTCCAGGAAGAATGGAAACAAGTTGAGTTAGAGTCTTCATGACTCTCCCACTCAGCACTCAACCAGAACTATGGTAAGTGGGTGTTTTTGTCTGATAAAGAAAGAGACAGAAAGACATCGACCCGGAGAAGAGCGGAGGGAGGGCGGCAGACTCTGGGAGGCAGGTGGAAGAAAGAGAGCGAGGTAAAGTGATAAGTTGATGTTTTAGACGGCACGCTGATAGGAAAGAAAAATTTGCGGATGGAGGATATATTACATGCATTTCCATTAGTGTGTGTAATGGTGCTGAAAGACTGCGTCCTGTGCTGCTGACCGTGATGCTAGAAGGAGTTGAATTAAATAGTCTCTGTCACACACCGAGCTATCGAAGACAAACACACTACATGCAACTCTTTCCATGGAGAGCCATCATGTCAAAGCAAGGCCTTGTTCTGGTTTACTCACGGAGGGTGTGCTCAGCGTGAGATGAAGCCGGTCACCATGACGTATGGTAATTATTTCTGTGGAAAGCACACATTTACACCCAACTCTGTGCGATTCCAGGTAATTGGATAGCACTTTACCAGCTAAGCGATAGTCTGATAATTGCTACATAATTGCATAAAAAAAAAAAAAAAGAATGTGATTACATTTACCTCTATAAAGACAAGAATATGAAAAAGCTTGATCAGAGATAAGGGATTATAAGATCATAATAATTCACAAGCTGAGAAAACTGGATCCACAGGAGAGAAGCCTGATGTCCCACTTTTGAGTTTAGAAACTCCAACAACCACAAGTGAACCTACACTTTGATGCTGTCAAGATAAAAAATTTTTAAAAAGGCAATTAAAGTCCCCATGAATTCAAAACTCATGTTTAAAGGGGTAGTGCAACCAGAAATGTATTTTCTTTTCACAGTAAACAGCATAGTATCACTTAGTTGGGATGAAAACTTCCGACACTCTTGCTAAAATGAGATTTTTTCTTTGAAAAACCAGGATTTTTTAGGTCAAAAGTCCAGTTTTTCATGATGTGAAGGTAAACTTGCTGCTCCTCTATCTCAGCCCCCTCCTTACAAATGTGAAGAGGGTGGGACCTCGACATGCAGACATAGAGAACCTGACCACTGACGCATTTGTACGAATATGAACTTTTCTGACATGGAGTCACCAGTTTCCGACTTTTAGACTTTTGCAGAGCTTTGAGAAAATATCGCTATGTGCTTTTCATGGGTAAAAAAGTAACACTGGACTTTATTCTGTAGCTTCTGATCCTCATCTGGTGACAAACAGCAGCTCAGATCATTAGTGGCAACAACTTACAGCGGCACTTCCTGCACCTGCAACACCCTACCGCGAGTCAGAGCCTGACAAAGTGGACAAGCCAGCACAACAACGCTAACGTCTCAGACTTATAGGGTTCAGGACCACCTTGTTCTTAAACCACCTCGTTGTGTAGCTGAGGGGATTCTGGAGGAAAGTCGTTAATCTCAAAGACCATTGTGTGGTGTAGCTGCTTTCTGAATCGTTGAGCTGTAGTTTATCTTTCAATCTATTCTCGACTCCATGACTCCTCCCACATCCACACCTGCAGTTTGTGGCTTTTTTTTTTTTTTAATTTGTCAGTGGGGTGATTACACAAAAAGAAAGGGGTAGATATCCAAATTAATGCTGTTAAATTACCACTTTTTAAATCCTAAAGCAGCTTCCTCTTAATCATCATTTTAATAAATGATGTATGTGAATTAGGAACGTTCAGAAGCCTTTTTTTTTTTTTATATATATATATTTGCCGTTACTGAGTACCAGTCTGATATTTGCATTATTATTGCATTATTTTATTAAGTGGTTTATGAAATTTAAAATTTAATTAATGTATAAAAAATATTTTCCACAACAGGTAGGAGCTGATCATCCAGAACCATCATTTCTAAAAATGTTGTGTTATGTGGTGGCTTTCTTTAGCAAAAAAAAAAAAGCGTGTACGTGTGTGTCGCAGTATTTGTTGCAGTTCATTGAACTTTCCCTTTAACCCTTTCATGCATGAAATAATAAAAAAAACAACTCAATATTTTTTAAACAGTATTTTACCTCTACAGAAATGCAATGATAGTTTTTTGTTTACTGGTGATATTTAGAATTTATTATGATTTATTTTAATGTATTCTATGAAATATTTAGAAAATAATATGTAATCATAATTATATTATGTAAATCTTCTATAAAATATAGCTGTATCATTTTCTTTCCATATTTATCTCAAAGGCAAACTTGCATGTATATATATCAGTTATATCATGTATTTATTTATTTTCCAGTGAGTGGAAATGTATTGGATGACTCACTAACATCCACAGAAGTTGTTTATTTACAAAAATACCATCCTCATTCATAAATATGCAAGAAGCTTGTAAATAGGTGTCCACTATATGGCCACTGTGCATGAAAGGGTTAAGGCAGCAAACCGCTTGTATCTTTGGGTTCGAGTGACATTTAACTTATTTAGGGTTCCGACTTCAGACCGCTTGAACTGACCCACTTCTGTCTGCAACAAGGAGAGAAACACTGAACCTGGATCCGTATTGTATATTTCTCAACTTGTAAATAAATATCTAAACTTATGCATGAGTGTGTCATCACTGATTTCCAATGCAAAAGATCTTGCTAAGAATCGACCAGAAGAAGGTCTCAAAGAGCCGAGCAGGAGGCAGAGCCTTTGGTTATCAGGCCCCTCTCTTATGGAATAAGCTCCCAGTTAGTGTTAGGGAAGCAGACACCGTCCCCACCTTTAAGACTAGGCTGAAGACTTATCTTTTTGATAAGTCCTATAGCTAGGGATGGTTAGCATCCCTTAGTTATGCTGCTATAGGTTTAGACTGCTGAGGGACATTTCCTGATACACTGAGCTTCTTTCTTTCTCTCTTTATCTCTTTCTTTTACCCCCCCCATAACAGTGTTGCATCATTAACATGTATGTCTCCTGTCTCAGCAGGTCTCCCTGGCCGGGAGTAGCAGTTCCTGTTGTCTGTTGTCTTTCTGTCCTCTTCCCCCCACACAGCAGAAGGAGATGGCTGCCTGTCCTTGAGCCGGGTTCTGCCAGAGGTTTCCTTCCTGTTAAAAGGGAGTTTTTTCCTTCCCACTGTTGCCAGTGTGCTTGCTCAGGATGGGAGATTGAGTTGGACTCAACTCAATCTGTTGGTTTCCTTATATAGGCTATTATGAATTGGCCTTCATTATGTTTTCCTCTCTGTCTGTAAAGCGTCTTGAGATGGCATTGCCGTGATTTGATGCTATATAAATAAAGTTGAATTGAATTGAAAGGTCGCTTCTTCACCTACCAACGCAAAACAATCCCCATGCAAAATTGTGTAACTTCCAGTTTCCTTGGTATCAAATAGAGCAGGGGTGGTCAACTCCAGTCCCCAAGAGCTGCAGTCCTGCATGTGTTTGTAGCTTCCTTGATGCAACACACCTGACTCAAATCAATGTGTAATTAGCAGACTGGTGCAGAGGTTGACATCAAACTCTGCACCAGTCTGCTAATTAAGTCTGATGTGTGTCAGTTGTGTTGCAGCAGGGAAACTCCCAACATGTGCAGGGCTGCGGCTCTTGAGGACCGGAGTTGGCCGACTGAAATAACATTTAGACAGAAATACTCACTGATCCCCTTATGTTTGGCAGGATCTGCAAGTTTTACCGATGCTAATATCAGAATCAGCCCACTTCTAATGTTAACCCACAGTTCATTTCAGATCAAGTTTTCCACAAAACAATAAGAAGTCATTTTTTGCTACAATAATTAGTGACGTATTGACGATAACAACAGCATCTAACATGGGAAGTCTATTTTGTTTAACAAGCTTCCAAACACTGGAACTGCCCTGAAGCGAACAGACAGCAGTGATAAGAGCTGTTTAAAATCTGTCTTTGTACTTCTTTTTTCACTTTCTCCTCTGATTGTTAAATGTTAAGTTGAGCCTTTTATCCATGAAGCTTTACTACCTTTATGTCCAAAACAGTACCTTCATGTCCTTTATTCCCTCCTTATTTAAAAAAAAAAAAAACTTTTTTTATTTCATCTTAGTAAACAAGATTACTATCCTGCCTATTATGGTGCAGGATAAAGTTTCAAGAAGAAAATAAAAACCATCCCTACATATTTCAGTGTGAGAAAAAGTCCAGTTTTTATTGATCGTACCCAACAAGTGCAACTATCTGCTGTTTCCACTGTTTCAGTCTGCTCCAGCAGACAAGCACTGCAAGAGGCATGCAGTTACTTTAACACCGGTGTTTCATCCACTTCATCTTTTATCACCGCAATATTTTCCTAATTGTTTCTTCTAAATATGTCTTTACGGTAGTTTGTAGCCGAGACTTCAGCAACGTCCTGACTTAGAAGCGATTAAGACCTTCGTTCCCATGTCTGAGATGCTGAACAAGGTGGACAGCTGGGCCTTTCTATATGATGCTAACCTTTCATGTGCCTGACTATTAATGTTTTAAATGTATACTATAAAGTGTCTTTTTAATACACTTTAACTAACTGATCTCACGCTCCATCCTTCCCTCACTCGTGAACAAGACCCTGAGATATTTAAACTCCTTCACTTGAGACAGGACCTGACTCCCAACTTGGAGAGGGCAATCTACCCTATTCCGACTGAGGACCATGGTCTAAGACTTGGAGGTGCTGATTCTCATCCCAGCTGCTTCACACTCGGCTGCGAATCGCTCAAGCGAGAGCTGGAGATCATGGCCAGATGAAGGCCACCAAGCCGGATCCCCTCAACACCTCGGCTGTGCCTAGAAATTCTGTCCATATCAGTTATGAACAGAATTGGTGATAAAGAACAGCCTTAGCGGAGTTCAACTCTCACCAGAAACAAATCCGATTTACTGCCCTCAATGCGGACCAAGCTTTAACACCTGTCGTACGGGACGGTCCGGTACCCCATACTCCCCGAGTTTAATGGGAATGTGTCAAAGTTTTTGACTTTTAGTGTATATCCGAGGTTTCTTGTCTTTTGGGTGGCGAGTGGTGATCATTTGCACAACCTACTGCTGATCATTGGCGACTTCAGTCCACTTATGATGGCGGATTCACTTGTCTGCCATCTAGTGGTAGAAACGGGTAACAGGTTTAAGCTCTTTCTCTGAACATGAGCTCTGCTTTTCACAATTTTGCAGCTTTGGCGCTTATAGGGTGGAACTGGCGTCAGGTATGTGTGAAGTTGAATTATCCTCTCTTTGGATAAAAATACAAAGAAAATCAAATTCTTACACAGTTTTTTTTTTTTTTTTTTAAATTTCCAAAAATTAAACTTATTGGCAGATACTGTTTATATCTCTTGCCACACAGACCTGGGGACTCACTGTAGTCACTGTAAATTACAGAAGCCAGGACACACTGATCAATAAAGGTTTTAAGTGCTGTAAGTCAACATATACAGCATATTGATTTAGCTGCATGTCTTGTTGGCGGTGCATGAAATTCACTGTGTTACAGAGGCCATTTTTTAATGCCAGGGTCTTAAACCTTCCAGTTATTTCCCTCGTTTTACTTTTAACTAAGGTAACTGAGGACACAGAGAGATGGGCACAGTGTCTATTGATCAAAATAGGATTTATGCTCACGGCCCAAGAAGATTTAGCTGGAAGTGGTTGAGAGGAAGTCAAGCTGCTGCTCCTTCAGTTCATAAAGTGCATACAAACTGGGACCAGCTTCATCTGGTTTCTACTCGACTCTGCAGGTAATAAATGAACTGAGACTGCAGCGCTTACACAAACCTTAGAAATACTAAATGGGATTCATGGGAAATTATTTATATACACTAATTATAGTACAATCTTGCGCCAATAAACTCATAATAAAAGTCCTGGTTCATTCCTTATGATAAATACAGGCCAATCACTCAAACAGCCATGTTTACATATTGTTGGGTTACTGTTCCAATCAGACCTGTACTGTTTACATCAGCCTGAGATTGTGATTGCAATTGTGGAGTGTCGCTACTGATAGTGGATAAATCACAAGAAACCCCATTTCATGACTAATCTAGGATGCGGTCTGATGGAAACTAAGTGTAGACTTTATATGAAAGGTAAATGGAGCCTTCTTGAGAGCTTAATTGAAGCACATTGGGCGGTTCCCATTGTCGCCAATTTGGCAGTATCTCCCAGGAAATACAAAAGTTGGCGAAGCCATAGAGCTGAGAGGGGGGGCTGTAAAATGTCGGGGTGGAGGATTAACAGCTATCTGACATTCGCAGTTAAGATCATTTCTCCCAAAAATTTGGATTTTTTTATGTACACCCATCAGAAGAATAATCGATCTAACACATCCATGTCAATCACAATTTTGTTCCCCGGGAGAGTGATTGTTTACATCAAGATATTTCTCCTTTTTTTCCCCAATCAGGCTATTATTAAAATGCTTGTGTACATGTAAACATGGCTCATGTTGTCACATATTAAAGCTGCTTCTGCTTTGAATGCAGAAGGTGCCTTCAAAACATCACAACATGTGGAACCTGGGGAATTTATTTCTTTTCTTTGTTCTATAAAAATGATCGAAGGTGTAATTTAATGTATTTCATCTTTAAACCAAGCGTTTAAGTCTAACGTTCAGAGTGGCTCAGTGGATGTGAAAGAGATATTGTTTGTTTGAAACTGATGCAAACGGCTCGTGATGAGGTTCTAGTGTGTACACAAATGTTTTGCACCCCCAGCTGTAAACCTGTATTTTAAAATAAGTGGTTTTAGCCAATGAATGGATGGATTTTTTTGTCTGTTTTTCTTTTGTGAAACTGAATGCTTGAGCTGTATGGTGGAATAGTGAATAGCACGGTGGCCTCACAGCAAGAAGGTTGGTGGTTTGATCCTCAGCTGGGCCGAAGTTTGGTCAGTGGCCTTTCTATGTGGAGATTGCATGTTCTCCCCGTGTATGTATGGGTTCTCCCCGGGTACTCCGGCTTCTTCCCACCATCCAAAGACATGCATGTTGGGCTAATTGGTTACTCTACATTGCCCCTAGAAGTGTCTGTGAGCATGAGTGGTTGTTTGTCTCTTTGTGGCGCGATGGACTGGCCAGCTGTCCAGGGTGTACCCTGCCTTTCACCCAAAGACAGGCTCCAGCTTCACTGCAACCCTTCATTGAACTAAGTGGTTCAGAAATGAATGAATGAATGAACTACATGCCTGTTTAAAACGGTCTCCCCCTGCTGGTTATTAAATGCAATGCAAGTTGATGTCCCTTCTGGTTCTTTTTTTTGTTTGTTTGTCTTTTTCAGACCTGAAGGCTCTGTCCTGCTTTTTATAAATAGCCTGTGTTCCTCCTGTATAAACACCCACGTTTTTGTTTTTTAAGGCTTGGGTGTCAAATAGAAACTAAAACCAGTGGCTTCTTATTTCAAGCAGATAAATTGGGGGAGGCTCTGGTGAAAGCTTCCGCTCAGCTTTCTGTACAATTATCTTACATACTGGGTCTCTAGCAGAATAACTTGACTTTAACTCTCCATGCCTTAACAAAAATTGTATAGATATCAGTTAAAACTGGCCTTTTTCCAGATCTCCAAATGCATCGCTTTCAGAGGTGCTGTAAACCATAAGAGGAAATTAATGATTAAGCGCTTCATCAGAGCAAGCATCTAAAACTACGATCAATTATGAAATCCGTTGTAATGAAGTATTTTTTTCTGTACAAGCTGTAGACAATAAACTGGGGCTCAGGAGAGTTTAGTGCTGCAAAATGAAGATGACAAACTTCAATCTGAAGCAGGAAGATGAGTAAGAATGAGAAAAAGTAGAAGAACATTGGGAATGAGGAAGACAAAGTCTCATTAATAGTCTGAGAAGTCTATAGCTCTTCATTCCTATTCGTTGCTCTTTCATCGCCTCCCTGACTTCTCCGTGTCTTCCTCCTGCACTTCTTCATGCTGCAGAGCATGGCAAGATGGGTATTATTTATTTATGGTCATGCATTGTCTGTGCGTGGGCTTAAGTAATATTCATCCGAGCTGTGCCACGATAACACAAAGCCTTGTGAGGAATGAAACACGAGCACTGCAGCCGTTACAGCTCCTGAGTCTAAATACGCCAAATTCCAAGTCAAGAGAGTGAAGAGGCGCTTTAAACGGCTCGGGCTGCTTTATATTTATAAAAAAAAAAAAAAAAAAACTATAAACTCCACCTAACTGCTCTTGTTTCTCCTTTACATTCTTCTGATTCATTGTTTTACCTTTTTCTCTTTGTTTACTTTTTCATCTTGGCCCATCGGCGCTCCTCTGCTCCAGTCTGCGCTGCAGGACAGGTTGCTGCTGTAAAGGCAGTCATGCCCAAGTCCTTTTTTCTTACTGTAGAAAGAATCTCCTATTAAAACTGGCCGGTGTTTTCACGCTTTCCCAAAGCTGCTTTAATGGCTCATCACAGCTTTTAAAAATGTGTCAAGGTTTTTTGGTTTTTGCACCACTGCAAGCATTTTTCCACCTACAATATATTTCCAGTCTAACTTCAAGCTCTCTGATTACAGCAGACGTGCAGAGAAGAGGAACATCCTCCTATAAACTAAATGTTATAATAAGGAAAAAGGGGAACAGTCACCATCCTTAATTGGAGAAAAGTGGAAGCAGCTGAATTGTGCTTCCACCAACTGGTTTATGACTTTTCTTTAAGGGCAGGGTGAAAAGTTTAGTCATCTCAGAGCAGATTTGCTGCATCTTTGCATTGAAAGGGGGCAGCGAAGGTTCAGACATCTGGTCAAGATGTTTTCTGGATGCCTCCCAACTAAAGTGAGGTGTTTTGGACATGACCCAACAGGAGGAGTCCTTGAGGCAGAAGGTGTGACCGAACAGTGCTCTCATTTCTTCATAAATTCCTAAGAAGACTGGAGGCAAGTTGCACAGCAAACAGATGACTGAAACCTAAGCCACAATGATACAACAGTTATACATATTATTAAGAACAAGTGAAAGTGAATAATTTCTATGAGCATCTTTGTTCTTCAACAAACCATTTTTTTTTAGCTTTTCTCTCATCTCTTTAGTCTTCAGGAACAGTTCTCCAGGCTAATCAATGGATTTTTCTAAAGCTCTTCTGATGTTTCTTCAATTGTTTATTTGTCACATGCACATTAAAAGGCAGTCGTATTTGCTTCTGAGGCTCCACAAACCCATTCACCACCATAAGACAGGAAATAACCTAAAAACAATAAATAAAGAAAAGCGGCAGAGCAATAAGCCATAATGTGGATTCTGTGGATTCTGGCTTTTGTTCTGTTCTCTGTCCAGATGATCCCACTGCTGCAGTAATGCTGAGATTCAAGATCTGGAGACGCTTCATCACTCATTTAGGATTCCTTAGCCTTTTTTCCTTTCAAGAAATTGAGAAAATTGTGTGTTTTAAGACAGACTGCTACTAACAATGTGCCTAAAACACAATAAAATATATACACACTACTCACAAAAAGTTAGGGATATTTGGCTTTCAGGTGAGATTTATGGAAAATGCAATATGTTCATGCTACAGTGATATATCATAAAAGTAAGACATTTAAGTAGAAGGATGCACTACTGATTTCTTCATCTCAAAAAATTCATTCAACACAAAAGGTAACAACAATGGTAGTTACACCACAACAAAAAATTTGAACATCTCAATATCTCGTCATGTGCCCTTGAGCATCAATCACAGCTTGACAACGACGTCTCAAGCTGTTCACAAGGCAACTTATTGCCTGCTGAGGCATGGCATCCCACTCTTCTTGAAGGGCAGCCCTCAGGTCATTGAGGTTCTGGGGTGCAGGGTCTCGAGCCTCTACACGACGGCTCAGCTGATCCCACAGGTTTTCAATGGGATTCAGGTCTGGAGAGAGTGCAGGCCATTCCATCTGAGGTACACCAGTCTCCAACAGCCGTTCCCTGATGATGCGGCCTCGATGAGCAGGAGCATTGTCGTCCATGAAGATGAAATTAGGCCTGTGCTGTTCATGTAGGGGCACAATCACTGGATTAATGATGTTATTCAGGTAGTATGGGCTTGTCACTGTACCAAAGTGTAGGACACCCCTGCCCACACTGTAACACCGCCACCACCAAAAGCTCGCCTGGTGACAACAGTGGCTGATGCATAGCGCTCTCCCTGACGTCTCCAGCATCGTTGCCGGCCATCATTTCTGCTCAGTGTGAATCGACTTTCATCAGAGAACAGCACTGAGGCCCACTGGTTCCTCGTCCAGCGTAAATGCTCCCTGGCCCATGCAAGACGATGATGCCTGTGCCTGGTGGTGTGGTCAGGTACCCGTGCAGGTCGTCTAGCACGCAGACCACGCTGATGTAAACGGTTTCGAATGGTCTGACGTGACACTTGGGTGCCTCTCACCTCTCTTAAACGTGCCTGGAGTTGAGTGGCATTCATCATCCGGTTTCTCAGGGCAGTGTTCACAATGTAGCGGTCATCAGCACGGGATGTGGCCAAAGGACGTCCACTTCTAGGCCTTTCTGTAACTCTTCCAGTCTCTCGATATCTCTGTTGCAACCTGCTGATGACACTCTGTGACACTCCAAGCTCAGTGGCCACTTCTGTCTGAGAACGTCCTGTTTGAAGCATCGCAATGGCAAGGGACTGTTGTTCCATTGTTAGGTGTCGTCTTGGTCTCATGATGTCAAAATGTGAACAGCATGATGAGGACAACTGTTTAAACACCAGCTCTAATTGAACCAGGACATTTATTGGTCAATTCAAGGATCACACACCTGCTGTGATTTTTGCCGTTAAGCTCCTTGTTAGAGAACAGCAACTTGTGCAAAATTTATTGAAACATTTAACAGCTGGACATGTGCATTTAAAAGCTTACAGAAGATCACATTAAGTTCACCTGTACAGGTTTGAATGCATTTTACGCTTGTTGTGAAATTTCACCCAAAAGCTGAATATCCCTAACTTTTTGTGAATAGTATATATATATATATATATATATATATATATATATATATATATATATACACACACACATATATATATGTTATTTGAAAGGGGTAATGTTATCAACATTATCCCTTGAGTCGAGTCCCTTTTTCTTAACTGAACATTAAATGGCTCTTTGAAACCAAGCAAAAATGGGTTTTCATTTAGATTTTATTTAGCAGAACCTACGGCGGTTAAAAGTGAAGCCTATGCGGAAGTGCATAAAACTGCAGTTCCCCCTTCATCCACTAGGGTCTGCAAAACAGACCAAATCCCCATAGACTCCCATGTTAAAAAGATTAACATCACAGTAGAAATAAACATGTTTACAGTCTGGTTCAAAAATCCATTTTCAGTTTAATAGTCAGGTTTACCTTCATGACAACTGTGGGAATAGTGTTTTTTTTTTTCTAACTTGCCCATTTAAAAGCAATTTAATCTAAAAATTTGACATATTCAGGGGTGTGTCCTTCTGATTGACAGGTACCCGATCTCCCGCTTCAAGTAAGAAGAACGTAAAACAACCGCGGTTTTTAGCCGGTTAACAACGTGACTTCGCTTTAGCCGGCTAACCTCCGTTAGCTGGTTAGCTCCTTTTATCTCCGGGTTAGCTCGGTTAGCTCTTAGCTACAGGCAGCTCGGAGTTCGCGAGATGTCAATCATCTGTATTATGATGTGTGGACATGCATAAAGAAGGCACATGTAGGTCTTTAGCTGAAGCTTTATTAACATGCCTCCACATGGGAACGTGTCACCTCCTAATGTGTCCTACCGGATACCACATAACATTAGTTCCTATCTAAATGCTCCCAGTACATCTCCCCCCTTTTGCTTAGGGTCTATATTTCCATTTATTTTCCACAGGACCTTTTTCTTATTATTTAGCCGTTCTTGTTTCTGTAGCCTTAAACATATAAAACATAATATTCAATAAACATTTAAGTGCTTTTACAATATGTCAACCTTGCACTAACTTTACCTTTTCTTTCCTCTTTTTTTTTTTTTTTTTTTTTTTTTTTACAGTGTCACAGTTCTAATAAACATTTCTAACAAATATGACACAGAACCTGTCTAGGGGTCAGGTCCGACCGCCTGGGTCCCCAAAGCTGTGCAGGGATTATTCTGCCCTGTGGACCACAGCGTTCTAACTTATTATAAGTCCAGTCTCTGCGGAGTGCGAACAACTCGCCCCGATCTTGTGACTGTGGCACCCTCAGGAATCACTCTGATGTGAGATCTGTTTCTCCTGAGATGTCCCGATGGCATGTCAATGTTGTAGGACCTCGGGGTGTTGGCTGGACTGCTGATTGTTCCTGAGTCATTGGTGTTCTTCACCCAGACCTTTTGTCCTGGTCTGAGCTCTTGTTTTATTTGTGTTTTGTGTCTCTTGTTGAACCAGATAGCTTGTTTGTGTTTCTGACCCTGGTCTTTCCTCCGAAATAGTTGAAGATTTGGCCATTTTGGTAGAGGTTTCTCCTGACTGACGGGCAGCGGTGTCCTGATGTTGCGACCCATCAGCAACTGTGCAGGTGACGAGCCATGAGCCAAGGGTGTGGCTCTGTACGCCATGAGAGCTTTGTGTGGATCCTCCCCCTTCTTCAGGAGAGATTTGACAGTCCTCACAGCCCTCTCAGCTTCCCCATTACTTTGAGGGTAGCGGGGACTTGAAGTCACGTGGTTGAAATCATAGTCCCTTGCAAATGTCGCAAACTCAGCAGCTGAAAATTGGGGGCCGTTATCTGTGACAAGAGTTTCCGGGACTCCGTGCCGTGCAAAAATCGCTTTCATCTTGTTAATCACTGGTACTGCAGTAGTTGAGGTAAGATTGGCCACTTCAATGTATCGGGAAAAATAGTCTATCACTAACAGGTACATGGCACGATTCCACTGGAAAAGATCTGCTGCCACACGCTGCCATGGTCTGTTAGGTGGTTCTGTTGTGAGGAGAGGCTCTGGTGCGTTGCGAACCTCCCGCGCACACACTTCACAGTTTTCAACTTTAAGCTTGATCCCTTTGGTTAAACCAGGCCACCATATGGACTGCTGTGCTCTCGCGATGCATTTTGTCATGCCCTGGTGACCTTCATGTATAATGTTGAGCATTTCTTCCTGCATGCTAGCTGGAATAACAAGCCTTTCACTTTTCATCAATAGTCCATCTGCAACAAGCAGGTCTTGGTGGTACTGCCAATACTCTTGAAGTTCAGGTGGGAGAGCTTTCCTGCTGGCAGGCCACCCTGTTTGGATCAGCTGTTTAAGTTTTTTGCATGTATTGTCCTTTTCTTGTGCCTGTCTGATTTGTGCAAGCTTACTTTCTGTTGCTGGCAGCTGTTGCAAAATCTGGTTGACAGAAACGCACACATCTTCTTCCAACTGCTTGTCCTGCATTGTGGGTGGGGCTTGGATAGGTGCTCTGGACAATGCATCAGCTGTGATTAAGTTTTTTCCAGGAACGTGTTCGATTTTATATGTGAAGCGAAGTAGTCGTAATCTAAACCTAAGAATACGAGGTGGCAAGTCATCAAGAGCCCTGCTGCCTAGTAGAGAAATGAGAGGCTTATGATCTGTCTGGATCAAAAAGTCCATCCCTACCAGGTAAGACTGAAATCGTTCACACGCCCAAGTCAGCGCAAGTGCCTCTTTCTCTATTTGGGCATACCTGCGCTCTGCGTTTGTCATGTGAAATGAAAGCCACAGGACGCCAGTCACCAGTTGGTTGTTTCTGTGACAAAACTCCTCCTAGCCCAAAAGAGGATGCGTCCGCAGCAACTTTTGTCTCTCTGTTTAAACAGTACTGAGCCAGGACAGTGGGTGAGCTCAGTTCTTGTCGGAGTTCAGCAAAGGCGCGCTGCTGTGCTGCCCCCCATTCCCAAGGGGTGTCTGCTTTGAGGAGCTCTCTTAGTGGCTGTGTGAGCTCAGCAACACGTGGGGAAAACTTTCCGACATAGTTCACCATGCCCACAA
Organism: Telmatherina bonti; assembly: GCF_933228915.1. Taxonomy (NCBI): domain Eukaryota; kingdom Metazoa; phylum Chordata; class Actinopteri; order Atheriniformes; family Telmatherinidae; genus Telmatherina; species Telmatherina bonti. The sequence continues at coordinate 29,531,775 of NC_136617.1, forward strand.
ACCTCTTCACATCTGCGGTATCTTTAGGTGTAGGCATCTCCATAATCGCTTTGATTTTGCCAGGGTCCGCTTCAATGCCCTGTGCCGTTACAATGTGACCCAGAAACATGACTTTTTCTACTGCAAACTGACACTTATCGTTGTTGAGAGTCAGCCCTTCCTGCTGGAGCCGCTCTAGCACTCTGTGCAGTCTTTGGTCGTGCTGTTCTCTGGTGGACCCGAAAACCAGTATGTCATCTGCGTGACACACAGTTCCCTCCAGTCCTGTCATCATCTGAGTGAGTCTCTTTTGAAAATGTTCCGGTGCTGATGATATTCCGAATGGCAACCTTTTATAGCAGTATCTTCCAAACGGTGTTATAAAAGTTGTCAGCAGAACTGATTCTGGATGCAGAGACACCTGCCAAAAACCAGCTGTAGCATCCAGTTTTGTGAAGACTGTTGCTCCTGCTAACTTTGCCAATGTTTCATCGACAGCAGGCAGGATGTGGCGCTCTCTGCAAACATACTCGTTTGGGTGAGTCATGTCCGAGCAGATCCTGACTTTTTCATTGGGCTTAGGAGCCACCACCATTCCTGCGCACCACTCTGTAGGTTCCTCAATCGGCTCAATCACTCCCATTTTCTCCATTCTCTCAAGTTCTGTCTTCACCTTGTCATATAAAGGTAGTGGGACTCGTCGCGGAAGTGACAGTGCATAGGGCCTGGCATCTTCTTTCAGCTTTATTTTGTACTCCCCTTTTAGGAGGCCCAGTCCTGTAAAGACCTTGGGGTACAGTTTTTTCATGTCAGCCTCTAGCTCCTCGACACTGTCCACAGGATGTAGCAGGCATAATGCTGAAATAGCTGGAAAGCCTAAGAGGTGTAGACAGTCTTTGTACAACATAAATGGGCTGTGTTGTTGTTTCGTCTTTGTATTTTATTACAGCATCAAACTGACCTTTCACTTTCAGGGTTTCACCACTTGGACCACACAGGGGCTTCTCTGCTCTGGTGAGTGGGCCATGAATGTCTTTTGAGTATATAGCAGCTGGTATCACGGTCACGTCAGCTCCTGTATCCAGTTTGAAAGTCACATTTTTGCCATTTACTTCCAGCGTCTTTTTCCAGTTGGTGAGCTGTGCTCCTGCCGAAACTGCTCCTAAGAACAACATGTTGTCCTCATCCTCCAGGACTGCTCCAACTCTGCCTGATCTGCACTGAGCTGCAAAATGTCCCTTTTTTCGACATTTTCTGCACTCTGCGTCTCTAGCAGCACAGTCATTTTTGGAGTGTGCAGGTGATTTGCCACAGCGTCCACAGTACTTGTTCCCTTTTTGGTTTTGAAATTGACTCTTCGTTTCAAATAGTTTTCTTGCTTGGTTCTCTTTAAAAGTCTTTTTCTTAAACTTTAATGCGTCCACATTTGCCTCTTTCATGTCCTTAACATTTGTTTCTCTCATGACTGGTTGCTGTTTCTTTATCTCTTCATGCTGTCTTATCTGTAGCACTGCTTTTTCCTTTGTTAAACCACTATCCATCTGCAGTTTTTCTGACAGGTCCTGGTGCTGTATGCCCACCACTAGCCTATCTCTTATCATTTCGTCCTGCAGTGGTCCATACTGGCAGTTTTCAGCTAACTTGTAGACTGAAGCAATGAAGGACTCAGCTGATTCCCCTGGTTCTTGACACCTTTTGTTAAAACGTGCTCTCTCGTATATTACGTTGTGTTTGCCTATAAAGTGTTTATCAAAGGCTTCCTTCACACGCGTGTACTTTTTAAGCTCATCATCTTTCAACCCGAGCGTGCTCAAAATATCATCTGCTTTATCACCCATTGTGTACACTAAAGAGTTTACTTGATAGCTTTCATCTTTGCCGTCTAGTCCCGCCGCAACACGAAACCTTTCGAAACGGCGAATCCAGTTGGGCCATGACGAGTAGTCACCAAAATCAAAGTTCTCAGGTGGGTTGATTGAAAACAGGGGATCCATCATCTTTGCGCTGTCCTCCGGCCCTCTCGTTGCGCCGTTAGCTTAGCCTGTAGCACTTAGCCTCTTGTTTCGGCTTGCGGTAAGACTGCTGCCTCACACCGACCTCGTCCTCCGATCTCTGCCTGAGACGGGCTTCTTAACTTCTGACACCATGTATTATGATGTGTGGACATGCATAAAGAAGGCACATGTAGGTCTTTAGCTGAAGCTTTATTAACATGCCTCCACATGGGAACGTGTCACCTCCTAATGTGTCCTACCGGATACCACATAACATTAGTTCCTATCTAAATGCTCCCAGTACATCATCCACCATGACACTCACAGCCCTCCTCTCAGCTTCACCACTTTTAAATCTATTTGGGGCTTTACTCTTGGTCCAGCTTTCACATATTTAAACCATTATGCCCAGTGTGGTGTTTTCTCCTATGACTGGAAATCTAAAGCAGAAGCTGGATGAGTGGACATGAGAGAAGAAGACAGCAGAAAAAAAAAATCTAAACTTTATCAACACTCAGACACAGAGCTTTTTGCTGGAATTAGACAGCAGGGTCTGTCGCTCTAATTTCCCTCTCTCCTCCTGTTTCCATCTTTATCCCTGTTTCTGCCGAGCTAAGCCTAATGATGTCCCTCGTGACAAGTGCTTGTTAACTACTCGCCATCAACACACACGAACACGTAGACACAGATGCCGGAGCACCACCGTGCTTGCACACCACACACACACACTTACATTTCTGGCCAGCAGCTGGCAGCTTTGCCAACTGTGTCCCCCTGACTTGAAGGAGATATGGGGAGCAGATGTGGCTCTATTCTGCCTGACAGGTCTGGAAGAAGATGAGTAGAAGTGGCGAAACAAGAGCCTGTCTCCACCTTTTCACTGCATGGAAACATACAGCAGGTTTATTTGTGCTTGCCATGGCTGCAGTCGTATCTTATCCCTACACAAAGCATCCTGAGCAGGTTGCATCCCATTACCCTGGAAATGCTTCTTTCTTCCCTTCACTCCAGCCCCTCTCCCCTTTCTGGTGGTGTGCCCCAGCCATGCAGCCACTGCAGGAAACAGTAAGCTGCTTCATTATCTTCTTTGGAGAAGCTTTGTTGGAGGGAATACAGGACGATCTATTTAGAAACCATCTTCGCTGCCATTCCTCGCTACGCCCTCAGCTGACATCTGCAGCTGTGAGGAGCAAGATTAGCAATCCCCTAAATCACAGGGGTTAAAGATTAACAGAAGAATTTCCTTTTTTTTCAATTTATAACCCCAATTCCAAATAAACCTGGATTATGTGGGTTTAATGAAAACAGAACGTAATAAGGAACAAATCTAAAAATGTACTTCACTTCTAATAGAAGATAAACAATATCACAAATGTTGAAACAGATATTTTACTGTTTCATGAAAAATATAAGCTTATGAATTTGATGGCAACAACACATCATAAAATGTATTAATCTAATCAAATCAAATTAAACTTTATTTAAAAATCCATTTTCATACAAATGTAGCTCAAAGTGCCTTACTTAATAAAAACTTTGTAACAACCTTTACATATTCAAGTATAAAACATAGTGATCAACAACACACACCTTATCAATCGCTTTTACACACACACACACACAATAAATAGACAGATAAACAGATAGATAGATAGATAGATAAACAGATAGATAGATAGATGTGTAGCAGCGGTTTGGGATTCACCCAGTGTGTCCTGCAGATTGAAGAGTAAAGGGAGCATCTAGTTTTTTTTAATCAATGGATAATTCAAAAGCCTGCATCTTTTGAATTGGGGTTTGCATTAGTGCCTATGGCTCTTCTACATCCCAGAGTAATAGGAGTAAATGCTTGTGCCCCCCCCCCCCCGCAAGCAATTACAATATCCATAGAAATCGCTCACATTCGCTTATTGTGCATCTGTAATGACAAAGACATAATGACCAATGTTGTGGTAAAATATGTCAGGTCAGTACAGGATTTTTCCATTCTTCCAGACATTCCATAGTACTTTTATTTTGAAAAAAATGTTTTTTCTTTCCAAGTTGCAAGACAGTGAGTTTTAGAGGTTTGGTTTGTAGCTGGGTCAATGTATGGAATCATCAGTAAAAATTAATTAAACAAACAAGAATAAACATAAACAAAAGGAATGTGTCATATTCATTCTTTTTTTTCCCTTTTTTAAGATACCAGTGCATATTCCCTACAGCTCAACCTCTTATTTACATCCTTTATATATATATATTAATCTCATTTTTTGTTTTAGCTTTTGAAAAGCTAAATTGAAGCTCGGTTCCAATCATCACCATCTTGGCAGTGTCATGCCTGTCGTCTTGCCAGGAAAAAACATATAAGGGCAAAGAGGTAGAGCTGAAGGGAGGGGCTGTGAGCGTCATGGTGGATGATTGACATATAACGAACTCCGAGCTTTCTGTAGCTAAGAGCTAACCGAGCTAATCTGGACATAACAGGAGCTAACCCGCTAATGGAGGTAAGCAGACTAAAGCTAAGTCACGTTGTTAACCGGCTAAAAACCGTGGTTGTTCTACGTCTCCTTACTTGAAACGGGATATCGGGTACCTGTCAATCAGAAGGACACGCCCCTAAATATGCCGAATTTTGAGATTAAATTACTTTTAAACGGGCGAGTTAGAAAAAAATTCACTCGCCCCACAGTTGTCATGAAGATAAACCTGACCTATTAAACCGAAAATGGATTTTAACCACGTTATAAACAAGTTTATTCCTGCTGTGAAGTTGGCCTTTTTAACATGGGAGTCTATGGGGATTTGCTCTGTTTTGAAGCCCCTAGTGGATGAAGGGGGAACTGCAGTTTTATGCACTTCCACATAGGCTTCCCTTTTAAGGAAGGGTGCCACTTGGTTTTCCCCTCTGCTTCTTCATCCACTGTTCACATCATTTTATAGACAGCATTTACATTTTGACAAATTTGCTCCCCTACTGCATTTCTTTGTGTGTCAGATATCTTTCCTGGAGCTCCTGTTTTCTCTCCAAACTCGCCATGCTGCAAACCACCAAATGTGTCAAGCCCTAAACATGGAATATCCAACATGTTTAATCTGCCATCATTTATGCAATCTAGTAAATCACCTGCAAACCGTGGTGCAGCCCCACAAACAATTCTAGATTGCACACACAAATTACTCCTCGCAGATTGGGATCTTAGTAGATCTGGCTTATTTGTTGACAAAATCAGTAAGAAAACAGCCAAATTTTGGAACATTATTTGTGATATCAGGCCAACATTACTAAGTCGGTCTAATATCGTATTGTGATCAAACGTACACCTCTTGAATAATGCTGGCTTGATGAAATGTGGATTAACATAGTTGCATTTTTACAGCAAAGTGTCTTAATGGGTTGATAATATCAGTAATATCACCAATAAAGCATCACAATCTTTTGTTGCCCCTCCCCCACTCATTTAGCGCTCTCCCTCTAATGTGATACTTGGGAGCCGTGCCTCAGCTCAAACCAATGAAGATGAATGATAAAAACACCTCAGTTTGAATTAAAGATGTGTGGCTTTTTATGCCCAGAATCTAAATGCAATGCTCTGTGGAAGCTGCAGGACACGAGTTTAGCTGAGCTACAATGATTTATAATGAATAATTCCCAAGAGGCATGAAGCCCAATAGACACACTGTACATGTAAATGCTAAATGATCAAGCAAGGATATCCCTTACCCCTTGTCATCATTCATCATATTCAGACATTACACTGCACAAATGTGTGTTTGAGTGCATGTGTATGATGTGCATCTGCCTGAGTAGCAGTGTGTTTTGCACTAACACTACAGTTTACTCCCCATTTCATTAATCTTTAGGTGATGGGCTTATCTGCAAGCAGGCTCATTTCCTTTATATGGAGATTAAGAGAGAGTAATTAATCTCTCATCTCATCAGATACGCGGCTCTTGCTGGGGACTAACATTTTACTGTAGATGCAGCCATAACTCACGAAAGCCTGTATACGCACACATATATGCACACACACACACATATAGTTGGCTGATTAAAGTGTAATTTGCATAGTGTGTGTGCTTATCATGTTGCTTATCTGGGACAAGGTTATAATTAAACGTAGTCACAATAGCGCAGAAGGCTTTTCATGAGAAAGCCTGAGTGGTTGTCAGTGTCCTCCTAAACACACACGAACACATTAATCCAAAGTTCGGAAAGAGACATTTTTGGGCTGCTGGAAAGTTTACTTAGTCATCATAAGCCTTAAAGAATGTACTGGAGCTGTTACACTACATCGTTCTGCATCGATGCATTGATTCAGTGGTCAGCAAGCCAATAAGATCAATCCAAACTGAAATTATTGATCAAACATCAAGACAGTGATAATTTGTAAGGCACATTTAAAAGCAAAAACGTAAAATTGTTGATATCTGTTGTGGTGTGCAACTGAGATAGAGTCAGAATGTGGTAAATCCGCATGTGATATAGTCTCATGTTGATTGCTTGCACCTGATTTTAATCAGTTGTAGAACTTGTGATATCACCAAATGTAGAAAAGTTTGCCAAAGAATTGATATATCATTTTATAGTTCAGCTTGAGATTTATACCATTTGGGGTACCTTTTTTTCCCCTATTCTTTATCTAACACTGCTCGAATGGGGGACAATCAGTACAAACTGTGCAGGGCCAAAACTAGAGGGTGGGGGGGGGGGGGTGATGGTGACAGTGGCCACTTCTGAAATCTGATATGACACCCGGTGCCACTTCAGGTGACTCCATGGTCACATTAGAAGAGGACAGAAATACCTTCCCAGACAGTAATGGATCACCAGTTAAACTCCACCAGTTTGAAGTATGCTTCAAAATGGTTTTAAGAAATTTGTCTTTTAAACATATAAATAGAACAGATTTTTTTCCCTGTGCAAGTACAACTACTAATGTTATATAAGGCTATCAATCTAATGTTAGCTTGACGCTAAGCAGCGCTAATCTAATCATATGGTGACAACAGATTAGTTTTAAGACAATCCATGTCATATTTAGTTCCACAAAGTGTATTTAAAGACCACAATTCCTTAAATCTAGTTTTGAAAATAAATTATGAAGAGGCTCAAAGAGTATTTCAATTTCAAGTTACCTAGTACTGCGTAATCTAAAGTTAGACGATACAGTTTAATTTAACAGGAGGCCAGCAGGGCTGATTGTGGTTTTAAAATAAACTATGGCATGAAAATGTGGAGAAATATAAACTATTTTAGCCTGGAATCTGTCTAATATTGCACACTAACATAAGAATGAAGGGAAGGAAGATATTTCTAGGTTTATAGAATGGAATAATAAATTAAATACAATCTTTTTTGTCCATCAAAGTGGAAAATTGTCCTTTTGCTCACCAACATAAACAACACATACCTCTGAAATGCAGCACTGCAGTAAAAGCACAAATACAAATGCAACAAAAACACCTAAAAGGAATGAATTAGTAGGTAAAAAATAAAAGTGCAGCAGTTCAGTTAAATCTATGTAACCTTTTTATAATGAATATGATCACAGTTCAAGCCAAACAAACCCAAAGTTTAATGGCAACACCCTCAACAGTGGCGTTAGCTGTGGAAGTCATTGTGGTCAGACACAAGGATCCAGTCGACCTCCACTATAAGGTAAACTAGAACTCCTCAGGGAAGAGGCAAGCAATCCTCCCACTACCACATTAATCTCCACATATAGCACCCAAAAACAACCAACTTACTTCTCTATGAACCTTTCAAACTTCTTGCAAATATTTCAATTTGATGATCCAAATTATCAATATAAGATGTCCCTCGAACATGACCACAGTTATCACAGTAGTGGATGTGAGTATGTTGATCATTTTCTTCCCTTGTATGGGGTCACATTAAGAATATAACCAGGTGTGCTGAAGCAGAGAAACACCAGCAGAACCGGCAGAATTGTGGGCCTCGAGGATTATGGCATCAATACTAAGTCTCACTGGTGTGCAGGACCAACCCACAGTACACAGCCACAGCTGCAGCTCATTATTGTACTTCCATCCATTTTCTTAACCGCTTAGTCCAATTAAGGGTCGCAGCTGGAGCCTATCCCAACAATCACTGGGTGAGAGGCAGGGTACACCCCTGGAAAGCTTGCCAGTCCATCGCAGATGTCCAGCACTACAAATGGAATTAAGACATTGTTTTGCCATTAGCTGTCTTCTCAGCCTTTATATCTGCAGTCTGAATGTAACCAGTGAAAAGCCTTCAAACCCATCTTCCCCTCAATGAGCTCCCCTGGATCCATCACCCTCAGGGTGCCTCGATATTTTGGTCAAACTTTATAAGTTTTCACAGACTTCTGTTTTCTTTTTTTTATTTTAAAAAGCAAGAAACAAAGTTTTTTTTCTTTCAACTTTCACTTCCCAGCAAACAGACTGTTGTGATGACATGATTCAGTGTTGTATGAGTTATTAATAACTTGCTACATGTTTTATTGAAACGATGCAGTGGGTTTATAGAAAAAACAATTCTGAAACTTTTTTTTCACATTTAATATTTCTGTGAGGATTTATTTTGTCTGCATCCACAATGATTACTTAAACTGATCTGCAGAGAGTCAAATTTTCCTTGCAGGGTACTTCTACTTCAGCAGCCGCCGAGAATTAAGTAGAAAGCACAAACAACCAGCAGAAAAATCTTAAAGAGATCACTGAATAATACAGATATTACCAATAAATTATCAAATAATCATTTTGGTAAAAAAAATAAAGTGAATTATTGAATTACTGCTCTGTCAATTATGGAAGAAAGCTGAAGGTAAATATAGCCATTTTGCGTCTTGCAGATTTACCTCAGCGGTTCAGTTTTAGATCAGCTCAGCTCCTCTGGGACTTGTGTCAGACTTGTTGGACAGCTCACTGCTTGGCATCTTATTTGCAGTTATTTAAAAGATGCTCCATGTTTGGTTTGGGATTAGACCGGTGGAATTTTTAGTCCCAGCTGGTACGACATGCAGCTGTCATGGAATGATGTGAAGCAACACGGACGCCTTTCAGCAGAGAAAATGTAGCGACAACTCACTGCGGTGCAAACTGTGATAGAAAACACACAAAGCAGCACTCACACAAATTGCTGTACAATTTATTAAGTTTAAATTGTATAAATGGCAAAATTTTTCTCCTTTGGAGTTTGCTAAGTTAGCTAAACTGACCCATTTGACTGCCACTCTGCTTTTTTTTTTTTTTTTTAACGAAGACCACTGACATATCCACTGAAGACGTGAATTTCTATATAAAGACAGACACCACAACCATAAGCTAGAGCGAAAAAAATGTAAGTCAGTGCTTCTTCTCGAGCATTATTGGTGAACAGAGACAATCTATCCATCCTATTGCCTCCTGCTAATCAGATGACTCATATCCACATACAATCCCCATTTCTTCTGAATTTCAGAGTCCATATATCAGCCCCACAACACTTACTCAGACAACATGTTCAAATTAAATGTGCCAAACTTTCGAGGTAATCATACAATATCAACATCTTTGTCCTGCACTCTTTACATTTTCCATACGACTCTTTTTAAGTGTTTTGCGCTGCATGTCATCTGACCTTCTGTGAATAGTCAACACCTCTCCTTAGTCAATGTGTTTCCCACAAACCCTGAAAAACGTATAAAATCACATCACTTCTACATAAGCAAATTGAAAAGATCCATAGATTCTGGTTTTGTATTTGTTTGAATCTTACTTGAAGGACGGGGACGTCTTTCTGTTGATTGATAACAACAAATGTACTCAGATAAAAATGAAATGTGGAGTTCCCCAAGACGCTTTTTGGGGAACTTTATTGTTCAGCATCTATGTTCTCCCACTGGTTCAGATCATGGGAACAAAACATATAATAAGTACATTTTAAATATGCTGATAATATTCTTCTCAATATAACAATTGCAAGAGACTCTTGTCCAGTACAAAACTTACATTCATGCTTCAATCAAATTAGTACCTGGAGTTGCCAGAATTTTCTTCAGCTAAATAAACGTAATACCGAAATCATTGTTTTTGGAAACAAAGATAAACGTCCAACGACTAGTGCCCAGCTTCAGCCAGTTTTTTCATAAACAACAGATCAAGACAGAAATATTGGTGCCATTATTGACTCTAAGCTAAATTCTAACAACTATATTAAAGCAATAACCTAAGTAGACTTTTACCACCAGTACATATTTTTAGAATAAAGTGTATGACTTAGAAAAACTGAAGCTTTTTTTTAGTTGGTCAGAAAACTTTGTGTTACTTGCCACAATTTTAATCACATGGTGGAGGTTTTGTTTTAAATACATTTTATTTAACACATAAACTCATGATACTTATAATGATGACGATAGTTATGTTAATGGTGACTGTTATGGCTGTCATTAATGTCCTATAATTAGCCTCTCATTTTACATGCAAATTACTCTGTGTCATCACCTGGCCGGGATTGGCTCCTCCTCACCACATCTAGATCATCTACTCCCTGATTGGCTGCTCTCTGGGCCAGTGGGCGTGAGTTAACACTGTTTGTTTGCAACGAAGATACTTTGATGCACAATTAAAGGAATAAAAAAATGAATCTGAGTTGAAAATCAAGCAGCGCTAACTCACATCCTTGGGGTTCACAACCCTTTCCTCTTCAGGGCCAAACATCTGATGACCCAGTGACGTCTTTCCCTTATATATATATATATATATATATATATATATATATATATATATATATATATATATATATATATATACACGTCACCATGACAGCAACAAGGTGAATTACAGCCAAAGAACTGGCTCGATGTAGCTTGTACTGGTGAAATGCGCTGTGTTGCAGTTTGTCTTCCAACGCTGAAGGTGGCAGTGTGGGTGGTATCATCTGGTAAACTTTACAAGTTGGTTCGATGGTTCACTTCAATTCCAGCAGGCCTTTCCTGTTTTAGACATGGTGCAATGTCTCTACAAGCTCGTGAAGCAAACAAGGAAATATATAACGTGTGTTGTTTTTCTAACAACCGATACACAGACACTGATCCATTTTTTTCCAAGGTAGCCTTTAATGCCACCCTCTGGTGACAGCACACAGCCCATTTAATTCACTTTAAGCAAGTCTGTGGAAATGTTTCTTTTTAACATTTTGTGTTTGTGTGGCTTCTCTAAAGATCATTTCAGTCTTTTTTTTTTTCTTTTTTTTTTTTACATGAAAGGTTAGAATCGTCAAATGAAAAAGATTATAGCGGCTCATAAAAGAAATCTCTAAAACAGGGCACTAAACCTGTGATGCAGAAAAACCTTTAGCGACACAAGGGCACACTGACATTTATGTTAACTCTTTTTTTTTTATTAATAATTCTGTCAATGTGAGTCTACAAGGTTATTTGAGGTGGTTACAGTAGTTTGCAGTGGCAGAATAATGGCTGAGATAAGTCTGCGTGTCACTTGTATGACTGAGATGGTAATGGTCCATGACATTAACTGCGACCTGACATATTTTCAATACTTGTTTAGCCATTGTTTTGGCTAAAACAAGCCTTGTGGGATGGAGATTCATAAAAAATGTGAAGCAACACATCAGCTGCTGATCTGACCCAATGCACACATAGACAAGCCAATGCACGCACCACCTTGTCAAAACCCTTTTTAACTCTCTTCTGAAATGAGAACATGCCCTGGGCCATGCTTGGAGAATGAAAGTAAAAGACAGGAAAAGAAAGGCGGAGGGGTTTGGGGGAAGAGAAGCATAGGGAGGGAAATAAAATGAAAGAAAAGAAAGCCAAAGGGGAAAACAGAGTGATAAAAGGCTAAACCAGGTGAGGGAAGCAGGGAACAGCCAGAGAGAACACGACGGGGGCCGTGGATCACCCTGGAGGGTCAGAGGTGTGAAAGAGTTGTGGTTTATTTTAATGTCTCAGTTTCTTTCACCAAACCCCCCTCGAGTCTGCCTCCAACCACATCGCCGACACCACCTCCCACCTCCGCCCGGCCGCTCTAGGAGCTATTTAACATGGAAATTGATTTAAACAGAGGCTGAGATATCCACAGTGGGACCTGGGGACAGGTGCCTCCAGTCAGCAGAGGGGAAGCTAATGAGAGGTGAGAGACCTGAGCAGAGCTAACAAGGAAAGCAGAGAGCACAATGAGATGGGAGAGGAGCGGCAGGAATTACAGGGAGGGAGAGCAGAATTGAAGTGAAATTGGAGAGAAATGAGGGAGTCGAAATTGTATAATTTCCAGCTCTTCACCAACTGCAAGGCGAGAAATAAATAAATAAATAAATCAACGAGGAGGAAGAAGTGTGAGTGTTCAAGTCTGTATGTGGGTGTGGAGCGACAGTCTGTGGGTTAGCAATATATTCCAGTCAAGCTCGAGGAATATTTGTTAGAATTATACCAATGTTGGAGGAAAGTTTCTAGCAGGAAGTACTTTTTTCAGTACAGCAAAATGCTAATGCGTTTTCTTCATCCATGAGGGGCACACATCAATTTGCTGGACCTTTTGTGGCCCAGTTTCCAAAGATTCATGAAAAGTTTACCAGTTCAGTCCTCACTGGAGAGAGATGGGTAAATGGACTGGTGGAGTCTGGCAATAATTTCATGGCTTATGAAAATGTGGACTGCCGTTAGTTCAATAGTCTTTTTTTTTGCTTTTCCACATTAGTACTCCTTAAAAACAACTTTGTTTTATTTGACAGAGTATATATATATATATATATATATATATATATATATATATATATATATATATATCCACACACACGTGAAAGGATTAAACAAGGAGTGATACATTACTCAGATTTAATGCACACCGTGAAGTTTAGAACACCATGACAAGAAGTGCATTAAAACCATGTAATGCTCAACTCCTCATTGTGCCATGGTCCTACATATTAAACATTTTATAACAAATCTTTATGTCCTTTTTTTTTTTTTTTTTTTAACAAAAACTTTCTAAATATGCTAAGTATAGGAACTGTTTCATGTTGGCCTCTGTGTAGTTTTTGTGCTAAACTGTTGTCAAGTTACAGCAAGTTTCTCTCATTCACCAGTCAAAAACCAGCTGATCTGAACCCATTGATTATTGCGTTGCTATGGTGACATCCATAACAGAGTATAACAGTGATTTAACTTGCTGAACTACGTGTGCGTATATATGAAAATAATGCAGCCAGTCTTCGGTAAGGATAGTGAAGTGAAGCAGTTTCACCTTGAACAAGTTCGGCAGTGCTATTGGTGTTTGGGAGGGAGGTGAGGTGAGGGGAGATGAGAAGAGGAGAGGAGACTTTTACCATCCAGACTGGTTCCGTGGGACGTCCCAGTACCAAGTTGTACTGTACTGGGATGCCACAGCACCGTGAAGCTGAATAACTAAGATTAAAGACAATCCATTAATAATCAATGCATCAGTTTTACCTCCACTGACAAAGTCTGAAACTGAATCAAGTTTTTCCAACCCCTCATTCACAGAATTACACATTCACAGTACATGCCATGACTTGCATCCCCTCCCCAGCTGATCAATGAAATCAGGTACTTTTGATCCAACCTGAATCACCTCAGTATTTTGATCAGATTACCATGAGACAACCCGTCTTCATAATGTCTGTGTAAAAACCTCCTTATCGTGACGTAATTCCCCACTTTGGTTCAGGGTGAACTTTACAACTTGTTTGCTTCTGAGGAACTTGATATTGCATTGGCAAGCATCAAATAGCTGTGGATGATTCCTCTGAACTACAACTCCAGCGGCTAAACAACGACTTCTGTTTCCTCTGCATGTTTGCATTTAAATGTTAAAGGAAAAAAGAATCAAGCGAGTAAAATCCCCAGAGAATAACAGGCTGTAAGGTGTTGCTACACATGAAAAGACTGAGATTCTCCTTCCTATTTGCTGCTGTGTGAAACGACAAAAGCCGGCGTTTGCAGTAGTTACAGCAGCAAAAGTCTGATTAAGCAGTCAGAAAAACCGTACTTTAAATTCCACTTGTGAACTGCTGAAAACCGCCACCTTGAAAGCAAAAAGCTATTTGTGTGACGTGTGTGAGAGCATAACCAGGTTCAGAGATTTGAATAAATGTTTTCCTGTGGAAAGCAATCATAATAGAGAGCGCCTGACCTCTGCTGCTTCCACTTAATGTCTGGCTTCTAGCTTATTCCTGGTATAATAAGCCGACACAGAATAGTTTTGCCACAAAACCTCTTCATTTAACGTCAATCACCAATTACTTCTGATAAGAGGAAGTCCCCGTCCAGACCGGTCTCTGTGCTCACAGAACAAACTTCTGTTTGCACCCGAATGCATCTGCACTATCAGCACCACCTGGGCGGAGATGAGAGGAAGCAGCTTCATTATTTTTGAGTGAAACCAGCTATGACATGATGACATGACAGACAGACTGTGTTGGTTGGAGCGCCGTTCATTGTTCCCCCTCCCCACACACACACACACACACACACACAAGCTGTACCTGAGCTGTCAATACATAGAAGAGAAAGCTTATCTTCAGTGAAACTAGAGCCTCATTGATTTGTGCTTGCCACTGCGGGGATGTAAGAATTCACCATGTGAACTTGCTTCTGTGCGCGCTCGCATGAAGATGCGCTTTTGAATATCAATGGGATTAGTGAAAGGTCTGGCTGTCATGGGCTTTCAGATTGTAAACTACACCAGAAGACCGCCGTGTTGCTCTTTAAATGTGATCTCACAATTTGATAAATGTTATTTAGGATACACGACAGGTATGGCATTTCCTGGCAGTATCTCCTCTGCAGAGAAGGCCCTCATCAGTCTCTCCCTGCCTTTCAACAGAAACTGATGTATTTGGTGTGCTTTCTGTCTGGTGCGCAGACGCCCATGCGTGTGCAAGAAATTCCAGCTCGCTGTAGAGTTTGCCATCTTGCTCTGCAGCGTCTTGTAAGTATTCCATGGCAACCATTTCAAAAGTAAGCTTCATCCACTTTATATAGCTGGCCTAGTTTGTCTACTGCAACCCCTGCTGAGCACTGCCATCCATGATGAGTACTAGGTCCTGTACAGACTACACTGCAGAGGAGAGAAGAGAGGAGGGACAGAATCCTAATGCAAACGCCAGCATTGAGTCCAGAAAGTCTTATGTTCTACTTTCCAATGACTTAGAAAAAAAAAAAAGGAAAAAAAAAGGGATTCTTTTTTTTATTCATGTGAAAATACATTTAAGGCTTTAGGTAGATGCATACAGTGGTACAAGTAAAATTAGTCCGAACAGTTAGCATGGGTGCAACAAGAGGCACACAACAGGTGAGTTTAAATAGGTTCATGTGGCTTTGCATCATGAAATGACCCAAATATATAAAAGTGATTGACAGTAGGTGGATTATGTTTGTTGGTGATTCAACACATAATAATCAGCTGGAGTGCAGTGATGGTTTCCAGCTGTGAAAATGTTTTAAAACTGATCACAAAGGCCAAATTACAACTAGTACAAACATGTCTACATCTGGATTATACCATAACTGGAGGATGTTTACGAGTGTATGTGATCCAGAGAAGAAAGTACTTATTTTAATAAATATAAGATTAATTTAACATCATTTCTGGTTGATAAAAATGCAGATTAAAATGGAATCAGGATTCCTGTAAAGGCTCAGTTTTTTCCTAATCCACAATCATTTTAGTGACTCACAGTTGCAGAAGTCAAACAAGCCATGACTTTTTTTTTTTTTTTTTAACAAGCTAGACACAGTAATAAAAAGTAATCTTTTGGTTGAAATACCATAAAAACACAATACTTTGTCATTACACAAGAAGTTACATGAAATCAAGAGTACCCTTTCAGGATACAGATTCATAATTAGTAATATAAATCAGTGATGTATACAATATATTTTAGGGCGGTGACGATATGCTATTGTCCCTATTCGATTCGATTCTGATTTTTTAGGGTGCCGATTCGATTTAAACTGCGATTCCCACAATTCTTCGATATTGCTATTTTTATTGATTAAAAGCAAAAAAAAAAAAAAATCTATAAATTTTTTTTTTTTGCTCGTCATTTTTCTTGATTTCAATTAGGGAAAAACAACACAATGAGCCAGACCATCATTCTGCTGCTATAATGCCCAAGATGACAAGTAAAAAGATCAATAAAAACAATAAAAATTACAAAAATTTTGTAATGGATTATATTTATTTATTTGGAGAAAAAAAAATCGATTTTCTAACAAAAAATCAATTTTAAAATTGGGAAGCAAAAAAATCCAGATTTTCCATTTTTCGATTCAATTTTCCCACCCTAATATGTATGATATACACAAATATGTACATACTGGGTTTAATGGGAAAGTGTGTCCAGACTTTTGACTGGTAGTAAACACCCATAATATATAAAACACTCATACATAATACATACATTTTCATAGACACAGCTAAGCATCAACATTCATACCTTCTTTGAAGGACCTTTTAAATTGGGGAAACATTCAAGCCAAGTTATGTTTTTTTTTCCCCCAAGTCTACTTTTTAATCCCCAAAAAACTCATCTGCATTTCTGAAAAGAATTGAGTGTTTAAAAATATTTGCTATTGAGACTCCTGCAGCCTTAAACTTCTTATCTATAACTTTATACGCTTTCCTTTATGCAGTAAGTTAGTGTTTATGAATATTTTCAATATTGTGGTAATTTAGTCATAAATGTTTAAGATCGGCTGCATTTTCAAGTCTCACTCCTGCAGTTATTCTGCTTTCAGAAGGGTCAAGAATTCTAAATGAGATGTCCTAAGATCTGTCCTAGTGATGGAAATAGATTAAATAAGGAGTAAACAACTCAGACCCATGCATTACACTGTTTTAATGCACTTCCTGGAGGAACACCCAGATGGACAACAGTGTACTAGACTCCACATTATGCATTAAATCTGTGTAATGCACGGCTCAGAGTTGTTTAATCTGCTTATACTATTGTCACAAACAAGTAAATATTTTAAAACAAATGTTTATTTCTTTTTACAATTTTGCTAAATATGCTAAAGTACAGGAGGTATATTATGTTGGCCTCGATGCAAAACAAACGTTGTCAAGCTACAGCGGGTTAGGGTTAGTAACTCTATGGTTTGGTGCAGGTCTGCACTGTTGAAGATGTTTTACCAATATAGTAAATAGTCTGCAAACCAGCACAGCAATGTAGCTCCAATTTGCACACAGAAATAAAAAAAATGCCAGTTTATTTCACAAATACTTATATTTCACTCACATGCACTTAAATCCCAGACACCTGCTCATGGTATATTTGGTGACAAATAAGAAATTGAAATTTTCAACTGGATGCCTAACAAAACAAAACACGTTGTTGCTTATTTCAGGGTATGCAACATTAGAAAAAGTTTAGGTAGAGCATTATTGTCTAATCATTAAAAGAGTTTTGATTTCCATTTCTGCGATACAGTGAATCCAGCATGATGTAAAGTTGTTATTAGGTAAAGGAAAAAACAGAAAAGGTGCAGATAACTCTTTTTTTGGGGAGTGTGACACAGCAAATCCGAACCATTTAGATTTTCAGTACCAAGGGGTTATTAAATAAAATGCACAAGTTGTGATTTTGGGAGCTTTTGAAATGGGAATAACTTTAAAGAACGAAATGTTTTTTTTTATTATAGTCCTGTTTATCCCCTTGAAATTTGTGTTTACTTGACATATAACAGTAAATATCACAGTGCTAAAGCATTCATGTCCTGTTCCTCCTAACAATATATAACAATATAACACTGACAGTAATAGATAACATGAGGAAATAGCCTGAGTGCTCCATACTTGATGACAATATTAGCTCATAATGTGATGCTAATATTAGCACAGACCGTCGCTCTGGTCTTTGCTCAAGTCCCACTCACTGTTAGCGGGTCGGAAGTCAGCATTAAGAAAACACTTAAAGGAAAAAACTGCTGATAAAAGAGGAATGAGACGGATATGACTGTAGCAGCACCAGATTTTAACCTTTTCTCCAGCTAGTTTCTCCTACACCCCCTTGCCAATATGTAATGTAGAGCATGCAAAGTTGCCTCCAATCATCATCTCCTCAGAACTGTTTTGTGTCCCAAAAGTCAAAAAGTTAATGGTTCAATGTGTAAATTATTTAGCTTTTTAATAGCAAAAATCAAGTGTTGCTTTAAAAAAAATACATATTTTAACAGAATCTAATTATAATCACATCCATATGAATGCGTTGTCATAGCTAACAGTGACTTATTTATAAAATAAATAAATAAACATCTGTTGGGTGGCAGCACGCCCAACAGAATGTTGCCATCCTTAAATACGGCAGCTAAAAGGGGACAAACTTATTAGCCTCACACATTTTAGCTGTGCATCCCTGTGTGGTGTGTGAGGGGGAGGAGAAACAAGCAAGGATGATCATGGATCGTTCAACTTACAGTATGCATTGACTGCCCCGCAAGAGGGAGGAAAAATAGCCAACGAAAAAGAAAATAAACAGTAACCAAGAGAAAACGAGAATCTACATTGGTGTAGTGTTTACCAGATGGAGACAGTTAATGAGGGAGAAGGATTTTAAAACTGATGTGGAAGTTGCAGCTTTCTGCTAGACAAGCTAATTCAAGTGAAGTTTCTTTTGGTTTTATGTTAGAAACAGGGCCAGTAGTCTAGAAACTACTTTATCCTCGCATTTGAGTCAGATAATTTACTCTTATTTGCTTTATAAAACAGTAGTGACGCTAATTTGTTAGCTCCATTAAAACAGTTTTCAGAAGCTGTTATCCTTTACAGAAGTCACACCATCAGGCGACTGTGCGCTTCTCTCAGATGAATTTTCAAGTTTTTCCCCATGTTTCATCATTTATTTAAGCAGACTTGTCAAGGAGGTTGATGCCCTCCCTCTATTCACACGATGACATTCGCTATTAGCAGTAGCTTGATACCAAATATACGAAGGGCATGCTTGTAACTTTTTGGATTCAATAGCGCAACAAAGTTATGTATCGTTCTGTTCCTTATCACCTGATGGTACACTCCAACTTAAACAAGATGTTGACATTTTCATATTTGGAACTCTGCAGCTTCAGTAGTGGTAATAACATGCTTTCACAGTGAGGCGCCAATACTGTGTTGTTTGCATTAAATTAGCGCACCACTAGATGGAAGTAATTCTGCAAACCAGGGCTTGAAGAAAAAGGAGAGGGTCTTGCCTGCAGACTGGAGAATGAGGTGGGGCTGGATATTGGACAGGGCCAGATGTCCAACCCCACCCCTCAACATTTTGATGGGTGGCCATTGCTAACCCTAACCCCGAACACCCATTGCCTGTCTAACCACGCCCATTTTACATCCAACTCCGCCCAATATCCAGCCCCGCCCCATTCTCCAGGCTGCAGCCAGGGGTATTGGGAAAATGTGGTGGAGGACTGGGTAGAAATTTGGCTAAAATTAACAGATATACAAAAATTATTCAAGAGATTGCTCTTTCGTTACTTTATTTTATCCAGTGATCACACAGACTGTCTTTTCGTACATTAAAACTTTTGTTTAAATTAATATTAAATTTATTAAATAAATTCTTATCATCAAGGTAGCTGGTTAGGAATGAAAATGGCACAGAAGTGAAACATGTCAAAGACTGCTATCTCACTCCTCTGTCCTTGTATTTATTCTCATAAATCACCGTTCACACAACTAAATAAACTTTTACAGAGCTAAAAAATAGGGCAGATTTATCTATTTTATGTCATAAAGGATGGGCCAGAGTATTCTCTGCAAAAAGAAACATTAAAAAAAAGCCTTGAAGCTTCTTTTTGAACAGCTCTTATCTTCACCATTCAGATACGTACAGGTTCTTTCACTCAGAAAGGTTCTTAAGCAAAACAGACTTTTTGACTACACATCCTGTCTTTTTTTACTACAAGAAGTTGCAAACGGCATTGCATTTCTACTTTTGTAAATTAGTTAAAAGATGGATAGTGGCTAAACTACCATGTAGCCTTGTTTTTTACTAGAAGTTACTTGAACAATGGGGTGCAATGTCAGAAGCTGCTTCTTTTTCTGTCCCTTTACCATGAAAGCATCTTCTATATAAGTTAGCAGGTGGAAGCGTTGCATTACCAAAAGCTAACTTTGGATACATTCAACATTTCTTTAAATTTTTATCACAAGGAACCAAGTCCTGCTACATGGATTGTATTTACAACGAGCCACTGGATCCAGACCAATGAGCAGGCTGACTTACCCAGTGTCATACCAGATTTAAGGGGTCTTCTGCATGCACTTAAACATTGGCATGTTTTCTCCAAATCTGATGAGATATCTGGATATATACAATCACCTGGTACTTTATGGGTTCCCCTTGCCCCTACTGGATTTGGTCCATTTTTTTTTCTTCATAACTGCCTTCATTCTTCCTGTCAGAGATCCAACAAAGTGGTGGAAACATTCCTTTGAGACTTTGCTCCATTTTGACATGACAGCATCACACAGTTGCTGCAGATTTGTCGGCAGCACATCCACAATGACAATCTCATTTTCCATCACATCCCAAATCTGCTCTGCTGGATTAAGATTTGGTGACTGTGGAGGCTGTTGGGAGTACTGTAAACTCACTGTTATGGTCAAGAAACCAGTTGGAGATCTGAGCTTTGTGACATGGTGCATTATCCTGCTGGAAGTATCCATCAGAAGATGCTACACTGTGGTCATCAAGAAATATACATGCCCAATAATACTCAGGAAAGCTGTGGTGTATAATTATGCTCACCTGGTACGAACACAGAGGTGGGCAGCTCAAAGCTCCAGTCTTCGAGGGCCACAGTCCTACATGTCTTAGGAGTTTCCCTGTTGTAACACATCTGATTCAAATCAATGGTTAATTAGCAAACTTGTGCAGAATTTGTTCGTTAATGACGTCTGATGGGTGTCAGATGAGTTGCAGCAGGGAAACTCCTAACACATGTAGGCATGTGGGCTTTGTGGACTGGAGTTGACCACCCCTCCCATACCGTTACCCCACCATATACCTGTATGGTTGATACAAGGCAGGATGGATCCACGTTTTCATGTTGTCTGACAAAATTCTGATCATACCATCTGAATGTTGTAGCTGAAATGGAGACCCATCAGACCAGCAACATTTTTCCATCTTCCTGTTTCCTGTGCTTAGCTGACAGGAGTGGCACCTGATGTGGGTTTAGGTTGCTGTTGCTCTAACCCATCTGCTTCAAGGCTGGATGTGTTGTGTTTAGAAAAGCTATTTGCTTAACTTGGTTGCAACCAGTGCTCATTAGAGTTCCTATTGCTGTTCTACATCTCCAACCAGTCTACCCACTCTCTGACAATCATACGTCTACTGCTCACAAGATATTTTCCCTTTCTCAGACCATTCTCTGTAATTGGTTGTGTGAAAATCCCAGTAGAGCAGCAACCAGACTTATGTTCAGTCACTTACATCCCCATTTCCTCTCATTCTGATGCTCAGTTTGAACTTCAGCAAGACGTCTTCCCCGTGTCTAAATGCGTCCAGTTGCTGCCATGTGATTGGTTGATACCTTTTTGTTAGTGGCTGGTGAATGTATCACCAGGAGTAAAATCATTAATTCTCCTGGATTATCTCATGGGGAAAAAATTAAACCATAAACAACTCCAGGAAAATGTTTCCTGTAAAACCAAATTATTCTTAACCAGAAAAGTTACAACTTTGTCTTGAAATCAAAACTTTTGTATTTTTTATTTCAATCTACAAAATTTGAATCCAAATGCATCTGCTGTATTTATTACTAGAAATTGTCCCTGTGCATTGCCAGAGCCTCTTGCAGTCTCTGTGGAACATAAAGGACACCATAGATGAGCTCAGCCCCCTTTAAACATATCACCTACATGAAAGCTTCTCCTGATGTGTATGTGGGAGAGGCTGATAGTCACCCATCTCAAAGACATCGGCATGCAGTGTTCCTCCAATGGTGTGAATCTGTCAGAATCTGCCAGAGGATGGGATCCAGCTGTCCGCCACATCCCCACCTCTACCAAACACTCACTGCATTTTCACACATCCACCTCCTCCTCGCTCCAAGAGACGAGATAGCCTTCCCGTCCCTCGCGGTAGACTGCAGAGACGTAGGTAGAAACAGCCGACTTGCCCAGAGGAAACATCAAAAAATGACGGATGCGCAGCTTGCTCATTTTCAAGTCTACTTTTATTGATCACTGCACAGTAACATTTACTTTCCTCTCCACCTTTATGCCTTTGACAGTTAATCGATTGAAAAGGAGACGGCTTCCCAACCATCACTTATCTACCATTAGATTATAGGAGACGTAGAAATCATTATTTCAGACATAATGGCGCATAAAGACTGAAAAATGGTCTGTTTTGGATATGGCCCGTTGACATTTCATCTCAAAATGATGGTTTCAATCCTGATATCTAATGTTCAACCCTATAAGCAGTAGGCTTTTTCAATAAACCAAATGGAGCCTTAGACTTGGCTAATGCTGCCTCTGACCAGTAGATCGGGACAGAGAAATTTGTTTTTAATACAGGAAAGTAGAGTTTTGACCTCTAAATGTAACTTAGCACCACAGGCAGCTGTAATATCATCAGTGATAATGGCAGAAAATAGCATGGAGGGGAATCAAATCAGCAGAAGAATGATGGATGGATGTTGGTGTGTCTCTCCCCCCCCCCCCCCCCTCCCTCTTCTGTCGCTCTCTCACATGAATCCCCTTGGCACCATCTCACCAAATTATCATACTTGGATGCAGAGCTGCTGCGAACAGCCCACCATTGGTTACAGAAGTGTTTTACATTTGTGGCGAGGGTACATGCAAATGGGGTCGCTGCATTAGCATTCGATATCCTCAAGGTTCCGCGCCGCGTCGTGTGCGTGCTCACTGTGAACTTGAGATGCTGATCCGTACTCTCAGGGCATCTTTATACCCTCCAGCCTTGAATCTTAGGTTCTCATGACAATGAGGTGCAGAGAATAAACAGAATGGGGTTAAAAAAAAAAAAAAGAAGAAAGAAAGAAAATGTTTTGGACCAGACATGGAACCATGTGAGTGCAGCACGCCTTACAGGAAGTGAAGAGTTCCTTTTTATGTCTTATTCAAGGGTTAATAGAAATGAAAAACAATTTCACAGCCTACTATAACGGGAGGGCTCATTTTATGGTGAATTAGGCTGAAACAATTACATCTGCTGCGAGAGGGGGAGGTCTGCGGCGGCTGTGTACAGGAGCATATAATCAGCAAAGGCTTCAAGTGGGCGTCTTCAAAGTTAGCACATAATTACAAGAGGATAATGCCTTGTAATTCAGCACTGACAAGATATGAATTAATAGAAAAATAGTCCGTATGAAATGAATTCAGAAGTCAGAATATTCTGGGTTCCCAGTTAGGTCGCTGTCGTCGTTGACCTGCTTCATGCTCACTTCTTGTTTGAGTTCAAGTCTTTGCAAGCTGACTCTTTTAGGTGATGTGGCGGCAGCCCTTTATTATCTTTTTTTTTCTCCCCTCCCCAACGGGACACCCCCACCTCGTTCACGCCGAGCTGCTCCCCGAGCACCGCTTCACTGCAGAAGAGGAAAAAAAACAGGAAAAAAAAGTGGAGTGAAAACAGAGAGTTTGGCAAAGACAGAAAGAGTTCATTTCCTTTAATGCACTGGCCGCAGTAATTAGAGGTCATTTCCCTGCCAAGCAACACAGCTTTTCTACTGTAGCTAAGCAACCTGATTACTGCGAAGTCTGGTCATTTTTTGGATTAGTGAATTAAAATTTCAATCAGCAGATAATGTGGTCTCGGTTTTAGACTAAAAGAAAACGAGAGCTCAAGGGCAGGCGTCTTGTTTGATGCGGTGTGGTAAAGTCTCCACATGATGCGCCTTTCTTTGTTGCTTTAGAAACAAGCTGGATTTTTATGCTTATATAAAAAAAAAACTAAAAAAAAAAACTGGCAAAAGTCATATTGAACACATCATTCTAAAATAAAATGGACCTTTCTGTCAAAATGTCTCCAAAAAAAAAAAAAAAAAAAAAGTGCCCTTTAACACAGTGTTCTCCAACAGGAGCAGAAAATATCCCTCTAGCTGTCGTTCAGCTTCTCTCTGGCTCCATTTCTGGAATGACCAAAGTCTTCATGCCTCTGCTTTCCTCCTGTCAGCTACCGCTCCTCATTAGTCACTTTCCCAGAGACTGCAGCGAAGACGGCGTCGCGCCCCTCCCTCACCCCACTCGCTCGTACTCGCTGAGGGGTATCACGACCACACACCAACTCTCAGGCACTGTCAAAAGCTGAGGCGACTTCTAGGAGCGGGGCAATCATCAGAATCAACCAACCTTTGAAATGCTGCAAATGTCACGAACGTGGAGCTGCTGAATAATGTGGCACCGGCTGAAAGGCCTCGAGGGGTCTGCAGCACACTTACTTACACAATGGTCTTTAGAGAAAAAATGGAGAACTTAAAAAGGACCATACCAGTGCTTTGAAATGTTTTAGACCATTACCTACAAACTGCAAATATGTTAGATTACAGCTCCAGATGGTTAATTCACATCAGGGGAAGTTCTTCACGTTAGTGCTGCACATCGGGACCAAATGACCAACAATAAAGATCCTGGAAACAGCTGATTACTTCTAAAGACGTCGTCCAACTGTTCAGAGCAAACTGCCTGCAAGCACCTTTAAAATATGTTAATGAAAAGAATTTATACAAATGTAAAGTAACTCCAGAGATTGGAAAGAGATCTGGTGGGGTTTTTTTCTGAGTAGAAGCTGCTGCCAAGAAGCTGCACAGGCTCCAGGTTCCTCTTTAATGCTTACAGTGAAGGATACATTTAGCAACAGGAACCCTTTCCAGGAACTTGGGTCTTCTGCAGGGCATGTGGGGCACGCAGTGCTTGCTTTAGCATATCCTTGCACCCATATCTGCCTCAATATTCATAAGAGCTCCTAAACAACAAATTTCATGATTCATTCAGCTTAAAATACGCCGAGATAACCATCAAAGAGGCAAATGGGTCAACTAAGAAGGGAATTAAAGATGAATCAGTGCTTCTGATGGCAGCGAGAAAGCTGTAAACCAGAGGAGCGCACCGATCCCGTTCGATTGCTTCACAGTGTTCACATGTAGCTTAAAGCTTCACAGGCTGCTGTTTGACCAGTGAAGCAGCTCAGATGGTCCAACATAGACCACAAATCCTTAAGCCTTAACATGGAGACATTGGCTCGTCTTCAGACAAAGCTAAACGCAGCAAGAAGGCTTCTGACTAGAACCAGCAGGAGAGCCTAAATCACTCTCGTATTGAAGTCTCTTCACTGGCTTCCGGTTGAGTATCGTATTCGTTTGAAAAACCTTGGTGCTTACTTTCAACAGGGTCGTGTTACATTGAGGACCTAATAAAGCCCTACAGTCCCGCTCGAAGTCTGAGGTTGTACAGGCAACACCTGTTCATGGACCCGAACTCGTTTCACAACTTGGGGAGACCAATCTTTTAAAGCTGTCGCTCCCCATCTCTGCAATAAGCTTCCCCAGGATCTGCACTCTCTGGATCCAGTAATGTATATTTGTTCAGGCAAGCATTTCAGCTCCAAACAGACTCAGCGGTGCCGTTTCATATTTATAATGTGTTTCTCCATACGTTGTATGTTTTATTGTTGTGAAGCATTTTGTGACCTTGTGTCTATGAAAAGCGCTATATAAATAAAGTTTATCTTATCTAAAGAACACACTTAAGTTTTTTAAGCCATCCTGTACATCAGAGCCGAGTGGAACACAACCTTTACTTCTTTAAAAGCCACTCTACATTATTTTCAAACCTTAAACTGTGCTTCAGACTAATCTGGACTACACATTGACATTCGTTTCCTGGAGCCGTTGTTGCTTTGTAGCATCCAGAGGCCGAGAAACTGCACTTTACAACATCATGTTCCAGCCTGTAACATCGTGGTACAGCTATGCTTTGCTTTCCAGTGCCTCGTTTCACACACTGAATACCTGCACACTGGACATTGTGAACGAACAACTTTGCTGCAAAGAACCACAAGAGGATGTCAAACAAAAGGAAGTGAAAGAACAAGAGAAAAAGCAGGAGGGACTTTTACTGGCTGAGGAGGGCTCAGAGAAGAGAAGGATAAAGGACGGATGCTGAATTAGCCTTCGTTGCGTGCTTCTGTAAATGCTTCGGTTTGGTATTTACTTATATCACATTCTGTGGCATCAGTCTTAATTTAGAAAGAAATAAACTGAAATTATGCAGTTATTTCCAGAGATTATTATATTTTGGTTATCAGAACAAGACAAATTTAAACTAATATTTTCTTTATTGAATATTTCTTAAATGATTAGTGTATCAGAGTTTGATACTTTTAAACTAAATTGACATTTTCGGCTCAATCACTGAACTATATGAATATATAGTAACAAAAACAGTAAAAACAAATAACAGAAGGGGAAAAAGGGGACGTTGCTCTTTGCAGCAGACAATCTTAGTAGGAAGATCTGCAGGAACAGAAACACCACCATCCATCTGGAAGGTAAGACTTGCAACGGAAACACTGGATGATGAGTTTTTCATTATCCAGTCAGTTTGCCAAGACGTCCAAAATCTCAAAATGGTCTTTTTTTTTTTTAATAGAGAAAAATAAGGACAGGAAGCATCAGCGAACCAACCTGAGGGCTGCAAGGTCTCCAGCAGACCGTCAGTCTCCGGGCACTCAGTGACCGATAGCTGTGCCTGAAGGAAGGACAAAGCCCAAATCATCACCTCGTCTAAAACCACTGGGAGCAACTTGAAACTTGTCATGCAAAATCTACAAGAGAATTTATGCTCATGCAACTCGGTGTTTGGATAACTGCACAGGTTTTTTTTTTTTTTTTTTTAAATTACAGTAAGCAACCTTTACACAGCAAATAAAAAAAGTACCAGCGGCTCGGCTGTACAGAAAATATTGACAGATTTGGCTTGGTCCATTTAAGCTAGAGTTGCATTAACACTATCCGAACATATTTTGTTAGTACACAAAAACAATTATTTTGGTACATAAAATCCACTACTATGTAATGTTGGAAGTTACTTTTTTTTTCTTTCTTACTTTTGAGTCGATTCTTTTTTGTTGCAATGACTGTAATAATATTTTAAGAAAGTGTTTTACCAGCAAGTTTATGTCAAAGGATAAACACACTACGAAATTAAACATTTAGGGTTAGGTTACCTTTACAGTGGAGTTCTCTAGGTTATAACCATCCTCTCCATTGCACTGCCATTACTCTGTACTAAAGTAGCCATCGCGCCAGCGTCATTCATGACAATGAAACCTAGACCTGAATGGTGGTTTGAATTCAGTTAATTTTCAGACGCTATAAAAGCAATTCTCATTGACGATTACGACCACAGGTAAGAGGATTGAAAAAGTCTTATACATACCCAGGCATTCAATGCTTTACAACTCTATACACATTAGGAAGCTATCCAGGTTATTTTAGAGGTCTTACCTCTGGGTCCTTTTTAAAAAGTATAGAAAGAGAGAGAAAGAATAAGTTGTGCTCTTTTGATAATCAGTCAAGACATCATTTAGTATGGTTAAAGTCTTCAGACGGAAATACATTCATTTAGATTTAAAAAGCGGTTTTGAATGAGAAACAAAGGAAAACACCTACATCTGACTGCTGAAAGTTGTTTAAAAAAGGCAATTTCAGAGTTTTACTAGGACAGGAAACAAATAAAGCAAGTTAAGTTTCATAAAAAACAAACTAAGCTTTATTGACAAATTGCTGCAAAACATCTTTTGGACAGATTTAGTAACCTATTTAGGCAAGCTTACACAAGTAGCATAATGCATTTTATGGAGAGGGTACAGATACTAGTGGCAGAATAAGTACAGTTAGGATGTTTTAAAATATGTACAAGAGTTTGGATTGAGCTGCAGGATCCCTTCTCTACAGTAAGAGAAGACCCATGTGGAGATTTTTGTCCCAATCCTTCTTTTGTGTAGTTTGTGCATGCAGTTTATTATAGAATCAGATCACAAAAATGAAGACTTGAACTGTTTTAGATTAACAGGCCACGTCTCAGCCAGATTCTCATTAAACATCTTGTTTTCAGTCTTAATTTTTTTTTTTATTAAACAAGTAAAACAAATTGAGGATATGAGGACAGTCCATCTCAACAGTGTCTATTAGGGCTATATTTCAAAACTCTAAGTTCAATGACAAATATTGCTGCCTAAGTCTACATGGACAATGTTTTAGAAACTATTTAAAAACAAACCATTATCAAGAATGAATTGTACCGATCCCATTAACATTGATTTAGCCTTATCTTAATTATGCACGATTTGTTTGTTCACTTTTTGTCTCTATATTACATAATTAAAGTTTAAAAAGTTCTTTTATTCGGCTATATTAACAGAATTTTGAAATGTAGCCTAAATGGGAATCTGCAACTGACCCTCAACAGATTCTTTATTTTTAAAAACAATTAAAATAGATTCATTAGACAAATAAGTCATGAGCCTCTAATCCATTAGAAGAAGGGGAGCGTCCCAGACAGTTTAAAAAAAAAAATTAACAATGAAAAAAAGAGAAAAATACAGATAAAAAAAAAGCAAAATGCAAAAGATTTTTTTTGGGGGGGGGGGGGGGGGGGGGGGGGGGTTGGGGGGTTAAAAAGGGGAGGGACGACAGCTTTTCCTCTCTTGCCATCTACAAGCTGCCGGGTGGGCAGGCGGTTGGTAAAGAGGCGTTACAAAGTAGGGTTCGCGGTCAAATCTAAAAAACCAGTTCTGATTTTCAGTTCCCAATTTGCTCTCTTGTATAAAGTCCAGTGTAAGAAAGAAAAGAAAAACAAAAAGTAAAAGAAAAAATAAACCAAAGACAAAACAGACAATTACTTTTGTCAGGCTTCCTAAAGCGAGAGCTGCCGTGGTAGAGAGGCGGTTATCGGGGCGACACTAAGGGTGGCGAGTCCGCTTTAGTACTGTCGGTACGGGTGCTCCCGGTAGGTTGTCTTGCCGCCCCTGGATGGGGGAAGGGCCTTCCCTGGAGTTGTCCGCTGGGTGCCATTCCAGTCATCTTGGCCTGGACGAGACAGGGACACACAAAGAACAATTTAACATGGATTCAAAGCAGAAAACAGCTCAACAGCACAACTAGTGGCCAAAAACTGTCCATGCTGCACCTTTAAAGATACAATGTAAACTGGACTTTGTTTGGATCTAAAAAGCTTTTTATTGATGCTTATTTTGTGTTTTTATTTAGTGTCTCATTTCAATATTACACAACATTTTGTGTAAATTTTCAAAACTCAATGTATCTGAACCAAAAAGGCTCAAAGGAAATGTACATTCAGCAAGAATTTTGTAATTGTTATCTAATAAATGTGAGTTATGTGCTTTACAGTCTGTGTTATGTTGATATTTATGTAATATTAGAATATTCTGCTCTGTTGCAAGGTAAAATGTGAAAGACAAGGCAGGGAGAGACACCCAGCACCTGAAAATTCAGTCTGTGTAGCATCAGCGGCAGAATTTATGCTGGTTAATGTCATTTTATCAAAGTGCTCCTAGCTTCAGTTTTATACCCCTCCCCTTTTTGTCTATGACACAAAAACATACAACAATGCATCATTAAATGTCGTTTCTGTTGAATTAGTAAAATATTTATATTGGAATAGGTCTTTTAAGTTGACTTTCCAGTAAATGAGGTCATTATTTGAAAGAAGTTAATGGGTTGAATACGTCTGACATTACGCCCCATCTCACCAGTTTCCACAGGCAAATACCGGGATTGCTACCAGAGCATCCAACCCGAACTGTCCCACGTTTTTAAGGACCTTTCTGTTGAGCTGACACATTTGACACATCCATCGCTATCCGGCTGATAAGCCACCTACCAGGTAGAGGTATGGATGCCATCAACAAACACTGTTGCAGAAGCAACAGAGATCCAGATTTTCTGAACTAAACTGGACCAAACCGGCCTGTATTGACCCGGCCACATTGGCAGAAATGAGATTTTAGTTCAGTGAACTAACAGATTTTAGTAAAGGCTAATGAGAACCTATGTCTCTACAACTTAGTTTAAGCATCCACTCAGATTTCCAGTAAACTCAACTAATCCTGGACTACAGTGCTTAGTTAGTGGTTTTAGTTGGTCAGTCTGTCAAACTGACATTAAATGCTCCCAACAAATCTGGAACCATTTATGCACATTCATTTCATACACACCAATAAAAACTACAAAGATCAGACATAATCTCATTTTCTACTAGAAAGTTATTTTTGCTCAGGCAATATAAAAAAAACCCTTCTTACCATATGAGTCATATGACTCTGTGGTCTCTCCATGTCCGTAGTCATAATATTCTGGCTCTCTGGTGGTCCAAAACAGCAAAGAGAAGGAAGAGAGGGAAAAAAACCCACTTTAATCTTTAAAGGAAAAATGCATCACATAGCCGCTAACTGGCATGTTCAGGCAGACTCTAGCTGGCTTTCACACATTAGATCAAAGCCTCCCTCTCTGGTGAGGAGCATCTGAGTGTCATCAGGTCCTCTTAAGAACACCACCATCCAAAACAGGCAACACAAACCATCAGCTGTGATAAAACCCAAGTAGGATTGTCATTTTTCTCAAATCTTAGCTCAAGTGAAAGCAGAAACCAGCTGATCTGGTTTGAGTTGCGAGAAGCAGGTAAAAACAAGCAAAGACACATCTGATTCACTTACGCCTGCGGCTGATTGTAATAGCCGTCGTATGAGTCGTAGGATGGGTCTGTGTAGCTCTCATCGTAGCCCTGGAGATGAGCGGAAACAAGAGTGAGATTTAAGCACAGGCTTCTTCATGAATCATGAATGTCAAGATGTCCCCAAAGTGCTACACTCATACTGAAGCAGACGTGCTCCGCCTCACATCTACAGCTTCCAAAGTCCCTTATCCCCACTTCCACTAGTCCGCTAAATAAAAGCTAGCAGAGGGTCTTACTCAGAGCATCAGATCAAATTTAACTGGAAAATTATCCGCCATATACACACACTTTACCTTATAAATGATATGTCATTTATTGTGCGCTTACATAGTCGTCATAGCCTTCAGCAGCTGCACCAGGGGTGTGTTGGTGAGCCGGGGGTGGTGCCATCCTCTGAGGTGGTCCACCAGCCAGGGGTCTCGCCCGGGGTGCCACAGCTCCCCTGCTGGGTGCTGCAGGGGGTCCTCCTCTGCCTGCCGGGGCGCCTCTCACTGCACCGCCTCTGCCTGGGCCACCTCGAGTCACTCCTCCTCTAGCTGCACCGCCACGAGGAGGCATCCCCCTCCCCCTGAAGGAAAGAACACGGAGTTGCGTACAAAGATGAACTGCGGAGTCTTAGATAGAGAGAAAATCACATTTGTGCGCACTTTTCCATACCTGTGCTGTCCGGAAGGTGGGACTCCACGGCCTCTTCCCGGCATGCCCCCCCGACCTCGGCCCCCATGCTCCTGCCCTCCGTTCAGGTAGCTCATCTCCATGAACTGCTCTTGGCAGATATCATCCATCATGTCCTAAACACAGGAACCAGAGCACAAGATCTGGGAATGCTTAAGGTGCAAAAATAGAAAAGAAAAAAAAAAAAAAAAAGAAAGAAAGGGGGGTGTGGGGGTGGGATTACAGGGCTACTTAACCCCCTTCCCTCCTCCAAATGAGTGGCGACGAGTCGAGCAAGTGCAGGAAAAAGTCTCAGTGACTCAGAGCTAAAGAGAGGAGGGGGTGGGATGTGGGAGGCTGGAGAGCAACACTCCTTGTTTCCCTCCAAGTCTCTCCATCACGCAGGACATGCAGATCTAATCCCTCCGGCGCTTCCTCACAAGTCTGCTGCCACGGCATCAGCGGCAACCTGATTTTATCCACAGAAACAATAAGTTGCTGCAGGATTAGTGGAGCTGCCCATCTGAGCAGCACAAATCCCGTAACGCGATCCCCCCCGCCTTTCTTCAGGGAGCAGATCGCGAGAGCTGCTCTGTGACCCGATCAATTCTTTTTCATATATCAGTCCCCGAGCCAGGAGTGATGACAGGACTCTAATGATGCTGAAAAAGGGATGAAAAAGGTGTCTACTCGGATAAACAGCGAAGACAGCGGCCTTTGATTTATCTGCGACAAAAAGCAGTCAAACGCCGAGTCATCTGACTGATTCCAAACTTGTTTCAGGAGAAACGCGCTGTGGCCTCGGTTGCTGCTGCATCTTTAACCATTACTGCCTAGAGGTCGACCTTCTATAGGATATAAAATCTCTGCAATGTCTACGTTGTTATGCACGAAGCTATGCAAACATTAAAGGGATGAGGAAGAACAAAGAGTCAAATCCTCCAAGAATACCTGAACACAAATGCAGGCAAATCTCTAACGCATCACATCCTACCGTTTTCTTAAAATATAACCCTGCTGCAAACGACAAGCTTCCCCGCCTGACAGATTACTGCCTTTAATTGTAGCGAAGGGTGCTGCAGGGCATGGCTTGTCCTCACAGCTGGTTCTCTGGTCCATTCATCTTTTAACGCTGATCCAAATGAGTCCTCTAAAGCATCCTGTGCACCAATTAAAAAAAAATCCAAGATAACTCCCAACTCCTGAGCCTGTTTTGTCAGTCATGGCAGAGCTCAACTTTCTCAGTACAGACTCATAATGCAGGTGGCGTCGGCTGTGTGGTGTGATTATACCCACATGTCTGTCAAAGTCGTCCAGCTCCGGGGTGATTTCTGAGACTCAGGTAAAAGGTGCTGTGATGGATGGACGGGAAGCAAACCACTGGGTTTTGGAGAGGTGGGGGGGAGGGGGCTGACACTGACACAGTGAAAGTGACCCAATTCCTCCCTCTTAAGCTGATTGCTGTACGTGCCTGGACTGTGCCATCGAGTGTGTTTGCTCCAGGTAAATACCCACTCAATCTCCTCCGCCTGTCCTACTGGGCAGCCACCCAGAGCTTTGTCTAACTGTGGAAGGCACACCCTCATTCAGAGCGCGCTCAGTCAGGGCTGAAACTTTTTTTCTCACCTTGCTAATTAGAGATGCTGCGGAGCCTTTTTAATCTTTAACACTTCAAAAAGAACATTTTTAACATTTAAACAAGGACACAAAGTGGTTTTAGTAGAGTCCTCCCCGCCCCAGTCTGCAAGCCTTGATGAGAAATTACTCCGTTAAGAGCTGACATGATTAGCACATTACTCGATTAAAAAAATTCTTTTGCAACCATATTAATATTAATCTCACACTACTTTTGAATAAACTAAATGAAGCACAGCCCAGCTTCATCTTCCACCTCAGCTGTCATCATTTCTGTTTCTTTCTCTTGTATTTAAGTCATTACATAAACTTACAGGAAACAGGAACTTTTTGACCTCCTCCATGGCATGCGCCATGCGCAGGTAAGCGTCTGGAACAGGTGCGAACACCTCGATGAAAACGTGCAGCTCCATGGACAAGTGAGCGTACTTGGGCTCGCCGCCTTTCCTCAGCTCCTCCTCCTGAAAGGAAAGGCAACATGGTGTCAGCGAGCCAGAGGGAGAACGCAGCTAATGCAAAAATGTAATTATGCATGAAGTAAATTGCATTTTATCTGCCTCAGAAGGAACGTAAGAAAGGTGTGGCGTTTCCTTCCTGTATCAGACTGGTAGATAACAGGTTTAGCAGGCTATTTGTATGTTCCTGGAACAGATGTGCAGTGCATGGACGCCCTTGGCTTTATGTGAACATTAACATCTGGGATCTCTGCCTTTTATCCTTCTGCAGTAAAGTCCAGATGTGTTTTCACCTCATGTACCCTTCAAACAAGTGTGTTAAAGAATGCATGTAATACCTTGGCTTTGTCCCTCATAGATCCTTTGCCCAGCACAGAGATCTTGGCTCCAGTCTCCTCCTGCAGACGTTTGATTGTGTTGCCCTGAGGTCCCAGAATCTTCCCCACAAAATTGAACTGACAGAGAAAAACAAAGCAAAAGGAAAATTAGTCTGACAATCAAAGCAGGCTCCAGTTTAATACCCAAAGAACTAAAGGAGTGATCGCTGTCAGGGGTATTAGAGGCCCATACTGCAGCTTTAAGTGGTAGATTTACCAGACAAAGTCGACATCAGCCCTGGAGGATTGTAACACCGTCAGCTTCTATTTGCTACAGTCATCTATGCAACTGAGCCAGAGCCCACTTGTAATATAAAGCTGGAATCTTCTGTTCCCTCAACCTTTCAACAGAGTAATAACCATGTCTTACAATAAGCTGTCACCGCCAGCAACATTTAGCAAAAAGCTGCCCTAAAAGAAGCAATATCTTCCCAGGGGCTGTAAAAGTGGTTTCTACAATCTGAAACACAAATTAGCTCTGTCACCCCTGACACTGTTGTGTCGTGTACAGACTGCAACCAAGGCAGGGAGATCAGATGGCTGTCACAGCCCCAGAGACTGTTCTCATTTATCACATTGATCCTGCTAACTGAGGCAAGGATCTATAAGTCTAATTCTAACTAATAAAGTCAAGCAGATTACAACCACTTTTGACTCCCATGTCCAGCCTGAACCAAAATGGACAACTATAGCATAGACAAACTTCTGCCAACACATTCAATGGTACAAAGATTCTGCACCACACAGCTAGGAATGTGTTTTCAAAGTTTCATAGGGCAGATCATCAAATACATCCATCAAAAAATACCAAATAATAAATACAAAAATCAAATGTAACCAGACGAAAGCTCATGAGTTCACATAATGAAAGCCAAATTAAGCTTCACTTTAAATGAAAAAGATCTGAACGCAGGATGGCTGTATATTCCACTCTAATTACAGCTAAATTAACATTTTGGTCCATTTGGTGATATTTTAGAACATGTCAGGAATGGACTGTAATTATAGTCTGGAGCTTGGAGATCAAGAGTTGAGGAGTAATTTGAGACTCCCAGGTAACCCATGGCTTTGTGTAATTGAAACACAGCAGCAGGGGAAAATTAAATCAAGAGGAGTTAACAGAAGACGAAGAAAAAGAAAAGCAGGGCAAAGAAGGCTCACCTTCGGGTACTGTTTGACAGGTATGAGCACTCGCTCCTTGAGTTTGATGTTCTTTGTTGTGAAAAGGTCCAAGTAGGTCTCTGTTTCCTTTTTAGTCTCTCCTTTCTGGATTCTATCAATTTCTAGAAGACAAGAGGTTAAATAAAAACAAAAACATCAGTTTTGGTTCACCAGAGCGAGCTTGTTTTGATACGTTTGACCATTACAAGTACATAGCTTGGCAAAACAAGAAAAAAAAAACAAAAAAAAAAAACAAAACCGAAAACTTGCTGTACTTCACTAGTTAAGATTACCTAAGTTACCTTTATTTGGGATAAACATCTGTCTGTATATATTTTGGTTCACCAAACAATGCAAAATATTTCAGATGTCAGAACGAAAAATGGCATAAACTCCTTGTACTCATCTTAAAAACCCGGTCAACTAACCCACTGAACACTTATTGTTTTCATAGTTTTAACAACATTAACAGATAATTTCCTTTTTTCCCTACATCTCCACCATGGAGCACAGCAGCAGCAGCAGCGTCTTCACCCCCTCAAACCACCACCTCTCTCTTGGCCATGACATCCCCTGAGTCTGCGATGTGCAAACACGTCAGCTACACCACAGTCTACCAGCTGCAGATCCCAGGGACGCTTCGGTGGACATTTCACCAAGACCAACTCGCAGCACATCCTGACACACTTTGGCATACTTGAAATTCCAGACAGTAGCCTAGATTTTTGCATATCCTGTAAGACAAATACGCCAAGTGAGATTACCAGCCAGGCTTCCTGAGATGCTGGTGTGGAGCAGAAATATACAGGCTAGGCTTTGAAGAGAGGTTCACAACACCCCGACGACAGCAGACCAAACTTACTATTTTCTTTTGATGTTTTATTTAAAAGATAAGCAGCACAGAATGACTTCACTATGAAAAAAAAAAAATCCTATATATTCACAATTTATTTTACATATCAAGCCAAATTATGTGAAATTAATCCAATTATATCAGTTTTAATTTAATAAACAAAGGATAAGATTTCAGACAGCCACAAAAGTGAGACATTTTCCTCCAGCACAGCTACAACTGAATCCAGGATGTACCCCAGCTGCAGTCGCCTCCACTACCTGGTAAGAGCACTCAAAAGGCGGGAGACACCGGGACGTCAGACTCCCTGACAACGTCATTATTAGGCCGCCTCTCCTGCTTTCGAGGAGAAATGTGACCCAGGCATTTTACACGGTCAGTTGCGCACATTTTCAACGTTACATTAAAATAAAACAAATAAATAAATAAATAAATGAAGCTGACAAACGGCTGATAAAATGGTTAAATTGGATCAGCCGTTTGAACCGTTAGAAATTTAAACTTTAAACTGCACGAGCCACCCCGCTGCCCCCCCCCCCCTCCATGGTGTGAGAGGTATCAGCAGCGACGTGTCGCAGCTGCGCGAGGGGAAGCGGAAATTATTTAGCAGTGCATGTGAATAAAGTGCGTCTCCCTCTGTGACGCCGTTCAAGCTTCAGGCTGTCTACCGTTTTTCAGAGTATTCATTAACTAGCTCCAAAACGTATCGCGCGCGCCCTGCTTTGATTGCTAGGCTTCGAGGTGGACCCAGTGTCAGCACTGCGGTCACGGGCCCGAGCCAGTTCACGTCCCGTGCGCAAGCACATGGCGCTGAATGCGTCCAGGTGAGCCTTAGTATTTTCAGAAAATTCGTTTCACCTCGAACTGTTTGCGTCCTCGCTTTTACTCAAAACGTCCGCAACATCGTGGGGGGCAAAAGGGGAAAAAAAAACCCGCACAAACATTACTTAACGGCTCTTTACCTCCGTTTAAAAGTTTCATGGCGTGGGTGAACGAGGAGTCCAGGCTGTCTTTCTCCGCCAGCAGCTCGGGGAGATATTTATCGTCGTTCTCCATCTTGTTGAATTCAAAGCGAGAGGAGGAGGGGGGGGAAGTCAGTATCGGTGCAACAAGAAAAAGCGTTAAAACTCCAATAATAGTAGAAGGGGCAGAAAAAGAAAAAGTAGTCCGGTTATGTAACTATGGAGTGCGACGTATCTCCTGAGCAGACGGGGCTTTGCATGTGGCTACCGGCCGTTTTGTAGGTCGGACGGGTCCGCAAATCTGCCTCGCTGTGGTTTCCTAACCGTCTCGTCCCCTCTTTTCAGCAGCCCTGGCTGGTTGGAAATGGGAGAACAAAAGCGGTGAGAGAGTAGAAGAGAGATACGACTCTAACCGACGGAAATGAGCTCAGAAGGACGTAGATGTCCGGATTGACACCGCCTACTGCGCGCCTGTGTGTAACGCCTCTAATCTCCACAACCATTTTCCAATGTTTCAATCTGGTACTGGTTTGCATCATACTAACTCAAATATCCAGCATACAAAATGGGTCGAAGACTTTTAATACTTTGCACTCATAATGAAACTTTCTTCAGTGTTCCTATCTATTATGTGTATCAGAACTTAAAGAGCTAAGAAACTAATGGCCATTTGGCAATATTGACGTCACGTTAAGGCACCACTTTAGAGGTTTAACAAAAGTTTAGCTTAATTTAAAAAAACAAAACATATATATAGCCTTTTATTGCAAAGATTCTGAGAAATAAAAATAAATCTTCTACAGCTTTCTTTTCAATGGTTTGGATGCCACCGTTATAGTTTGTATAGAGCATAAAATGTTGAAATGTACTGCTACATGAGACCTTTTCATACAAACTGATCAATTAGTAAACAGAAGTCTGGGTAAGTGAAGCGGTACTGAAATAGTGGGGCTTCCATATGAGGCTCTCTATTGCCCCTCAGTGGTAGACCTTGCTGTGATCAGCGAGCAGAGAGCCATACTTACTCTAACCATCCGTTTTCCTCTCACTGGTGTATTGATTTAAAAAATGCTTACATGTGAGTGAAAAGCATAGTAAGGAGAATGTCCAGTAGACACATCTCAAGCCAGGATTGATTTCTCCCACTCAGCCAGTGGTAATGAACCCACAGTGCTATTCAGCGAAGCACAAGGGGGGTCAAAGGTTAGAGCTGGCCTATGCATACAAAGCAAGAAAAGACTACTTCTTCTATGTTGGGTCTTTAACGCACGCTGAAGCGTGCATTATGTGCAGCCTCATGCTCTTTGAGCAAACAGCAAAAAAAAAAAAAAACTGCCAGTGATTTGTCAGTCCGCCGCTGGAGTGAAAACTATTACGATCGACCGCAGGTGTACCCAGGCATGCATCTGCTCAAAACAAACAAAGGCAAAAATTGTCTGCAATAAACACTTATGGGAGACCAAAGACCCACTCTAACTATCAGCGCTCAGTTTGATCTATCTCCGACCATTACAGTGTTATTAGTGTTGGGGGTTGCAAGGTTGTTCTGACTCCTCTTGTCATTGACAGAATGAATCGCCTGTGAGCTGAATTTCAATTGGCTCATAAAAGGAAGACTTACTTCTCTTGGCAGGTGGAGAAGTTCCAATCTGATAGCTTGTGCATTTGCCTTCTGCTTATGTGGGTCTCCCCTTGTCCCATAACATACAGGACCACAGTCTGGGGTAAACAGGGGCAGATGGAGGGAGGTAAACACTGTGGTTAGGCTAATATAAACTGCCACTTTCCCAGGTTTTCGCATATGACAATTATTCATGCCCCACAGGTTTAAAAAAAAGAAAAAGAAAATGGCAAAGATTCAGTGCACCCCCTGCATTTCATTCTTGTTAAAGCAGGGGAGCCAGCGTTTAGAGCATCATGGGAGTGTGAAACGCCACTAAAAGTCAAACTAATGAAATTCTTAGCAGCTCCTTATGGCAGGTGTCACTGCCATTTTACAAACTGCATAATAACAAGACTAGAAGCTAAACCCCCCTGTGAAGATGTACATGGGCACAGATGTTTAGTTGTTCGTCAGCTTAGATCTAAATGCTACTGCACTTAATATCAGATTTTTATTGATAAGTTTGACTTGCCAGTAGGAACTGCGATGGATAGGCAACCTGTCTAGGGTGTACCCTGCTTTTCACCTAGTAGCTGCTGAGATAAGCTCCCCAACCCTGCATTGGAATAGGGACGAATGGATGGACCTGTCATCAGTATGTTTACTATAATTCATCCTTAGGAGGACATGAATACATTGTGTTCCAACCATGCAATCCATCCAAAAAAAAAAAAAAAAAAACACATTTAACTCAAAATCATAATTTAATATTAAGACAGATCTGGGTCAGGCCACAACCAGCTGAACCAATGTAGATATTGTGATTTTACTGTTAAGGGGAGAATTCCAGCAGCTGCTGACATTAACTGGAAAGTCAGGGAATAATTAAAGTCAGTAGGAGGTATTCTCTGGAGGACTTGAATGTCTCAACCAAATGTCATTGCAGAGCATAGTTGTGGCAACGTTTCACCTGAAACCACAAATGTCAGCCTTGTGGTGCCACCAGAGAAAAGGTCAAAGGATCGCCAAAGTAATTAGGATTAAGAAAATACCAGTCCACTTAGATTCTGAGATATTACCAGCGGAGGCAATGCTCGTGGCCTGATAGTTTCATTGAACAAACTTCTTTGTGGATTACAAAGGTTGTCACACAGTTTCAGCAATAAGTGGCAAAGTGTCATTAATAAAGTTTTACACAGTGCTTGGTTACAAATGATCACATCCTGATGATGTTTCCCACATAGGTGATATAATTTGAAGCATCTTTGCTACAACCCCAATCCCAATGAATTTGGGATCATTTGTGTTAAACATAAATAAGAAAAAAAACAGAATACAATCATTTGCAAATCCCTTTAACCTTTATATTTAACCTTTAATTTAATACATGGCAAAAACAAGATATTTAATGTTCAAACTGATAAAAAAAAAAATTTGTTTTTTATATATTTATTTATTTTATTTTTGTAAATATTCACTGATTTGGAATTTGATGCCTGCAACACATGAGACACAAGAAAAGCTGGGACAGGGCCAAGTTTTACCACTTTTTATCATAATCTTTCCTATGTAACAACACTGAAGTGTTAGGGAACTGAACACACTAATTGTTGGAGCTTTTTAGGTGGAATTCTTTCCTACTCTTGCTCAATGCACAACTATAGTTTCTTTACAGCCAGAGTCTCTGTTGTGGTATTTTGCTCTTCATAATGCATCACACATTTTCAATAGGAGACAGATCTAGACTGCAGGCAGGCAAGTCTAAAACCAACACTCTTACAATGAAGCCACACTGTTTTAACACATGCAGAATATGGTTTGGGATTGTCCTTCTGGAACAAGCAGAGCCATCCCTGTAAAAGACATTGCTTCAGTGGAACATATGTTGCTCCAAAACCTTTATATATCTTTCAGCATTAATGGTGCCTTCATAGATGAGCAAGTTATCCATGGTATGGGCACTAACAAGTCATCACAGATGCTGGCTTTTGCCAATATCAATCGGGTTAGTCCTTTTCCTCTTTGGCCCAATGACATGATATTCATGATTTCCAAAAATAGTATGAAATGTGGACTTGTCAGACCACTTTTTCATTTTTCACCAGTCCATCTCAGATGAGCTCAAGCCCAGAGAAGCCGGCAGCGATTCTCGGTGTTAATATGTGGCTTTGGCTTTGCATGGTAGAGCTTTGACTTGTACTTGCAGATGTAGCAACAGACTGTGTAACTGACAATGGTTTTCTCAAGCCCACATGGTCATATCCTTTACCCGCCCAAGGGGTTGAAGGTCACAGGCATTTAGTGTTGGTTCTTGGCCTTGCTGCTTAGATGCAGAAATTTCTACAGATGCTGTGAATCTTTTGATAATATTACAAACTGTAGATGATGAAACCTTTGCAAATGTGCATCGAGAAACATTTGTCTTCAACTGTTGAATCATGGCGGTTGTTCAAAAAGTGCTGAACCTTGCTCCATCCTTGCTTGTGAGCAGCTCCCTTCATACCCATCATGACACTTATCTGTTTCAAATGAACCTGTTCACCTGTGGAAAATTCCAAACAGGCAATCCTCTACTTCCTCGTTCTTTTGTTACCCCTGTCCCTGCTTCTGTGAAACATAATGCAAGCATCTAGTTCAAAATGAGTGAATATTTGCAAAACACACTAAAGTTTATCAGTTTGAACATAAACT
The DNA here is from genome assembly GCF_933228915.1 of Telmatherina bonti. NCBI lineage: Eukaryota > Metazoa > Chordata > Actinopteri > Atheriniformes > Telmatherinidae > Telmatherina > Telmatherina bonti. Next base: position 29,572,858 of record NC_136617.1, read on the forward strand.
TCTTGGCTTCATGGTGTATTCGACTGAATATAGTTTGAAAAGGATTTGAAAATCATTGTATTCTGTTTTCAATTTACATTTTACACAATGTCCCAACTCTGTTGGAACTGGGATGGTAGTAATGCAACTGAAAACCATTGCAGGTTGTATGATATACAATTTTAAAGGAAAGGCTTTCATCAATGTGCTATACTTCCCAAGTCAACATTACGGAGGAAATAGAGATAAAGTGGAATTTGCAGTGGGACAAATAGAAGGAGAATAGGAATTTCTAAGCTTAAATCCTATGGTCCACACAATGTCAGCGGAGAGTTTTCCTTTTTAGTGGGGAGGTTTAGGCAAGAAAGCGAGCGGGAGAGTGGAAAAGATTGCTGAGTTCCGTCTGAGGGTCACGCTCAGTTTAGCATCGCTACAAGGCCAGAGAAACCTTTTTTTCCCCATGAAAGCTTTCAGAAATGTCACACCTGCTTAGGTCTGTAACACCAGCACGCTTCCCCCTCCATCTCCCACAGTCCCTACACCTCCCTCAACACTCACCTTCTCACCACAGAAAACAAGCTCTCCATTCAGCCTTGCCACCCCAGTGAAACTTCTTTCAGTTCATGTCGTTTAGCGGAAGTGATTATCTTAAGCCTTAAATTTGAAAATGCTTTCACACTTTGATTTGTCGGTGTGAATTTTGATAGATGTCCTGTGCTTTCTGAAATAAAAATGAAAAAAGCATAACAGAAATTTAAATTGCAGCGCTTGCTCAGCTTCTCAGAGGCAGGAGTTCAGGGGAAAGTCATTAGTGAGGGTACTTACGTATTCTGCAGGTAGGCAAAAAGTGGGAAAAAGCTGCGCATCGACTCAGCAGCTTAAAATTTTTAATTTACCTTATTAGCAAAGCAAAGGTCTAAAGAGCATGGCAGGTGAGATCAGAACATCTTTTAATTCAATGAATAATTTCAGGCTGGGGTATTCCTTATGTAACTGAGAAATAGCATGGAAATGACATTTTCTGTCCGGTGAGATGCACTGCCATGCCGTCGCACAATTTCCTCACATCCTTCAAATTATAGAATTATCTGCAGTGGAAGAAATAAACACTGTTATGCTTTAACATATAAAGTGTTTAAACAGCGCAACCATACAGACCAGAGACCTCCAGTTTGGGTCCATCAGGGCAGGTTTCTTGTAGGCTTTAGATGTTTTCCTGCTCCAACACAATTATATCTATCTATCTATCTATCTATCTATCTAATAGATGGATAGATAGATAGATAGATACATACATACATATACATTGGTGTGTTGGAGCAGGAAAACATCTAAAGCCTACAAGAAACCTGCCCTGATGGACCCAAACTGGACATCTATATATATATATATATATATATATATATATATATATATATATATATATATATATATATACATATATATATATATATATATATATATACACACAAAAAGTTAGGGATATTCAGCTTTTGGGTGAAATTTCACAACAAGCCTAACATGCATTCAAACCTGTACAGGTGAACTTAATGTGATCTTCTCTAAGCTTTTAAATGCACATGTCCACCTGTTACATGTTTCAATAAATTTTGCACAAGTTGCTGTTCTCTAACAAGGAGCTTAACGGCAAAAATCACGGCAGGTGTGTGATCCTTGAATTGACCAATAAATGTCCTGGTTCAATTAGAGCTGGTGTTTAAACAGTTGTCCTCATCATGCTGTTCACATTTTGACATCATGAGACCAAGACGACACCTAACAATGGAACAACAGTCCCTTGCCATTGCGATGCTTCAAACAGGACGTTCTCAGACAGAAGTGGCCACTGGGCTTGGAGTGTCACAGAGTGTCATCAGCAGGTTGCAACAGAGATATGGAGAGACTGGAAGAGTCACAGAAAGGCCTAGAAGTGGACGTCCTTTGGCCACATCCCGTGCTGATGACCACTACATTGTGAACACTGCCCTGAGAAACCGGATGATGAATGCCACTCAACTCCAGGCACGTTTAAGAGAGGTGAGAGGCACCCAAGTGTCACGTCAGACCATTCGAAACCGTTTCCATCAGCGTGGTCTGCGTGCTAGACGACCTGCACGGGTACCTGACCACACCACCAGGCACAGGCATCATCGTCTTGCATGGGCCAGGGAGCATTTACGCTGGACGAGGAACCAGTGGGCCTCAGTGCTGTTCTCTGATGAAAGTCGATTCACACTGAGCAGAAATGATGGCCGGCAACGATGTTGGAGACGTCAGGGAGAGCGCTATGCATCAGCCACTGTTGTCACCAGGCGAGCTTTTGGTGGTGGCGGTGTTACAGTGTGGGCAGGGGTGTCCACTTGGTACAGAACTGCCCTACACTTTGTGAATGGTACAGTGACAAGCCCATACTACCTGAATAACATCATTAATCCAGTGATTGTGCCCCTACATGAACAGCACAGGCCTAATTTCATCTTCATGGACGACAATGCTCCTGCTCTTCGAGGCCGCATCATCAGGGAACGGCTGTTGGAGACTGGTGTACCTCAAATGGAATGGCCTGCACTTTCTCCAGACCTGAATCCCATTGAAAACCTGTGGGATCAGCTGAGCCGTCGTGTAGAGGCTCGAAACCCTGCACCCCAGAACCTCAATGACCTGAGGGCTGCCCTTCAAGAAGAGTGGGATGCCATGCCTCAGCAGGCAATAAGTTGCCTTGTGAACAGCATGAGACGTCGTTGTCAAGCTGTAATTGATGCTCAAGGGCACATGACGACATATTGAGACGTTCAAATTTTTTGTTGTGGTGTAACTACCATTGTTGTTACCTTTTGTGTTGAATGAATTTTTTGAGATGAGGAAATCAGTAGTGCATCCTTCTACTTAAATGTCTTACTTTTATGATATTATATCACTGTAGCATGAACATATTGCATTTTCCATAAATTTCACCTGAAAGCCAAATATCCCTAACTTTTTGTGAGTAGTGTATATATATATATATATATATATATATATATATATATATATATATATATATTTTTTTTTTTTTTTTTTTTTTTTTTTTTTATTTATTTATTCTTTTACATATATTCCATGTGTAAAATGGAATTTTTACTCTAAAGTTGTCTTAGACTTGGTTAAGAAAAAATGACACATATTTGTTAATATGAACTCATGTGATTGACTGGTTTGTTCACAGCTATACTATCCAGTTATTGCCAGAAATGAAAGTAATTAACAAAGAAAACTCTCCATCATTTCTTCCCTTGTGGACTTTTTTACAGTGTCGTTTGCTTTTTTCTGGTCTTTGTGCCTGTTAAAGACAACTAAATCTTAAATTGCCATCACTAGTGACTGGAATCTAGTGTTAAAAACCAATGAAATGGTTAAAAAAAAAAAAAAAAAAAAGCAAACAAACGCACAGTTATGTTTGTGACGGAGAAGCTCATAATCCTTTTGTTTTTCAAGGTAACCACGGAGATGGCATTCACTTTGCTCTCAATGATTCAGAATCTAGATTAACCTCAGCCAGCATTAATGAGATGATAATGTCACTCTGTACTTGTTGGATGTATCAGTTCAAAACAAGGGATTAGGGACAGTTTGTGTGTCTGCTGGGAGTTGGACTTCTTTCTTGCTTCCTTCTGGCTGAAATTATAATGCAGCATGGAGCACTGATAAGATTTATCTGCCAGCTACACATGTCACAGTACATACGTTTCCAATCGTAATCTGTTTTCCTGGCCAAAGTCCAGAAAATCTGGATTATACCTCTCTCTGAAAAATAATACTATCTGTAGTTTGTGTTGACTATATAAATAGGCCACATGTGAACCCAGAAGGAAACTTTTGACTCAAAAACACAGTTTTCAACCATAATCAGTGTTTGGATTTTATTAAAGTCTGGTTTTACCTCTGTGTGTGTGTGTGTGTGTGTGTGTGTGTGTGTGTGTGTGTGTGTGTGTGTGTGTGTGTGTGTGTGTGTGTGTGTGTGTGTGTGTGTGTGTGTGTGTGCAAAAAAATAAGACACTTATCAGTGAATTAGTATAAATAGAGCATTTCTTACTCTCAGGGGTTTTCCTTCTGTCACACAGTTATGTAAGTGCTCGCTTCCTTCCTGCTGAAGATACACCTACACTATTGATCTGTGTTAGCCGGCCACCTTTGTCAAACCCAAATGAAAAGCCAACAAGTTGTTTATAGACATGCCTGCACATAATGCCCCCTGGCTAATTAGTTTTTTTTTTTTTTTTAATATCCAGTGTTGCCACTGGGAAAAACACTCAGGTAAGAAGTTTGCCTTCAGCCGGTGTCATCAGTAAGTAAACAGTAAAGTGGCGGAGGGAATTATTTAAGCTGTCAGGCAGCGCTGCGGTGCCAAACAGACGAAGGGATGATGTTGCTCTGCTGTAAGTAAACTTTGTCAGCATGATGGAATTTACTCAACCTCATCTTCTTGTATGAACATAGACTCGTTTTGATTACGAATGGGGTCTCTGTGGTTGTTAAAGCCCCTTTGTGGAGATTTTCATAAATGTTATTCTGGTGGCAGAACATGAAAATGCAGAGGATAACCTGACAAAGCCAACAAAAATTTTACACTAATGCCTGTTTTTATTTGTTGTCATGAGTTCCTTTGGCTATTACAGTACATAAAAATTACAACCCAAATCCCAAACAAGTTGGTATGCTGTATGAAATGTAAACACATGAAATGCTAAAACTGAGACATTTTATCAATTCAATTCAATTCAACTTTATTTATATAGCGTCAAATCACGGCAATGCCATCTCAAGACGCTTTACAGACAGAGGGGAAAACATAATGAAGGCCAATTCATAATAGCCTATATAAGGAAACCAACAGATTGAGTTGAGTCCAACTCAATCTCCCATTCTGAGCAAGCACACTGGCAACAGTGGGAAGGAAAAAACTCCCTTTTAACAGGAAGGAAACCTCCGGCAGAACCCGGCTCAGGACAGGCAGCCATCTGCCTCTGCTGTGTGGGGGGAAGAGGACAGAAAGACAACAGACAACAGGAACTGCTACTCCCGGCCAGGGAGACCTGCTGAGACAGGAGACATACATGTTAATGATGCAACACTGTTATGGGGGGGGGGGGGGGGGGGGGGGGTAAAAGAAAGAGATAAAGAGAAAAAGAAAGAAGCTCAGTGTATCAGGAAATGTCCCTCAGCAGTCTAAACCTATAGCAGCATAACTAAGGGATGCTAACCATCCCTAGCTATAGGACTTATCAAAAAGATAAGTCTTCAGCCTAGTCTTAAAGGTGGGGAGGGTGTCTGCTTCCCTAACACTAACTGGGAGCTTATTCCATAAGAGAGGGGCCTGATAACCAAAGGCTCTGCCTCCTGCTCGGCTCTTTGAGACTCTAGGAACCACAAGTAAGCCTGCAGTCTGCGAACGAAGTACTCTGCTTGGTATATAAGGAACAATGAGGTCTTTGATATATAGTGGTGCCTGGTTGTGGAGGGCTTTATATGTAAGGAGAAGGATTTTAAATTCTATTCTAGATTCAACAGGCAGCCAATGAAGAGAGGCTAAAACTGGAGAAATATGATCTCTCCTGCTGGTTCTGGTCAGGACTCTGGCTGCAGAATTCTGGATCAGCTGAAGGCTTTTCGGGGCATATTTAGGACAGCCCAGTAATAGAGAGTTACAGTAATCTAGTCTCGAAGTAACAAAAGCGTGAACCAGTTTTTCTGCATCACTCTGAGACAGAATGTCCCTAATTTTGGCTATTTTACGTAAATGAAAGAAGGCTGTTTTAGTAACCTGCTTAATATGTGGGCCAAAGGACAGGTCAGGGTCAAATATCATGTATTTGAAAATATCAGCACATATTCATTTTAATTTAATTGCAGCAACACCTCTCTAAAAAGTTGGAACAGTTGTACAGAAGCTCTCAGATATGAAGATGAGCAGAGATCACTAGTGTGTGTGTGTGTGTGTGTGTGTGTGTGTGTGTGTGTGTGTGTGTGTGTGTGTGTGTGTATACATAATCCAGAGATCATGTTCTCATTTGAAACATTTTTTGTGTTGTGCTGTGGCTAATTGTGTTGTGTTTTATTGTGTTGTGGCTAATTGTGTTGTGTTTTATTGTGTTGTGGATAATTGTGCTGTGTTATGGCTAACCGTGTTGTGTTGTGGCTAATTGTGTGTTGTGGCTTAATGTTGTGCAGTGACTAACTGTATTGTGTTGAGGCTAATGGTGCTGTGTTGTAACTAATGGTGTTGTGGCTTAATGTATTGTATTGTGGCTAATTGTGTTGTGGCTAATTGTGTTGTGTTGTGGCTAATTGTGTGTTGTGGCTTAATGTTGTGTAGTGGCTAACTGTATTGTGTTGAGGCTAATGGTGCTGTGTTGTAACTAATGGTGTTGTGGCTTAATGTATTGTATTGTGGCTAATTGTGTTGTGGCTAATTGTGTTGTATTGTGGCCAATCATGTTGTGTTCTGATTTAATGTGTTGTGTTGTGGCTTTTGTTTTGCTGTGACACTTCAGGGCCACCATACAGGCTGCATGGTGGTGTGGTGGTTTGCCGAACGGCTTCCCAGCAGAATGTCACTGGTTTTAGCCTTGGCTGGAGAAAGGTTTAAACAGTGACCTTTCATATCTGTGGGCTCTATTCGGGTACTGTCCAAAGACATGCATGTTAGTTTAACCCTTTAACTTCCACACTACCAAAAAGACCAGAGAAATATGTTTCTTTGTTTTTCTCTTTGTTCTGGACAAGAATAAACAGAATAGATGTTCTTTAGCAAATGGTTGATTTTAAAAAAAGAATTTAATAATGTAGCACTCTCTCTGCTCTCTGGTCTTCTAAAAAGTCTCTTTCCAGCCTACAATTACTACAGAATTCAGCGGCACAAGTTCTGACGAGGACCAGAGGGCGGGAACACGTTACACCAGTTTTAAAATCGCTGCATTGGCTTCCTGTGCGCTTCAGGATTGATTTTAAGATTCTTTTACTTGTTTATAAATGCCTTAATGGTCTTGGGCCTTCTTATTTATCCGACCTTTTTAATTATGAGCCTTCGCGGACCCTGAGGTCCTCTGGTACTGGCCTTTTAGTGGTTCCTAAAGTCAGAACTAAGACATACGGTGAGACCTCTTTCCATTGTTATGGTCCTCGACTGTGGAACAGCCTGCCAGAGAGCCTCAGGGCCGCGGAGACTGTTGACGTTTTTAAGAAGAGGCTCAAGACACAACTTTTTAGCTTAGCATTTAACTGAATTTTATTTTACTTTATTTACTTATCTTAATTTACTTAATTCATTAATTTATTTATTTTCAAAATGTTTTATTAGATTTCTTATTTTTGATACATTATTGTAAAGTCCTTCTATGTATATATGCGTATTTTCTTTTATTGTTGCTCTTATTTCTTACTGCTTCTTAAGGTTATTCATCTTCTGGTTTTAACTCCAGTGTTTTCCTTATGGGGATCCAGCACGCTGGGGGCCCTGCCTGTTTGGTCTGGGGGCTGTTGTCATGACGACCGCTGCTGTTTGGGTGGCGCGGGGTCCAGCACTGCAGCTTCACGGCTGCGTGGTGGCCCCGTTGCTGCCTGGGAGTTGTGCGGTTCCTGTGGCAGCGGCCCCTGTGAGCATGCGGGGGACTGGCTCCTGAGGTATTGTCTCCTCAAATCAGCACCAAGTCAGAACTTTTATCACTTACTTAATGTTTTTAGTTGTTTTATTAACCAGAATTCAGTTAAAGAGACAGTATTCAGGGAATGATGTTTTTTGGGGAATGTGGATGGGTTCTTTGCTCTATGTCCTTGTGTGTGTGTGTGTGTGTGAGTGTGCGGAAAGAGCTTGTGTCTATTTTTTTTAAATGCCTTTTTATCCACTGTTTGTTTTAATCCTTATGACTTGATTTTATCCTGTAAAGCACTTTGTGTTGCCCATGGCATGAAAAGTGCTCAAGAAATAAAGTTTGATTTGATTTGATTAGCAACAGTGAAACTGTTAGAATTTAATACAGTTAGTATTATACCAAACATGTGGTTTGGCTTTCACATTCTCAAACCAATTGGTGGATATGTTTAGACACGTTTATTTCCACAATTTCATGAGAAGAAATTTACCCCTACCAAATGATGGACCAGGACCTTAAGAGATTAATTGGTCAGTCTAAATACTCCTTTGAAGATGGCATGAATGGTTGTTTTCTCTCTGTGTTGGCAACCTGTACACAGTGTAAGCTGCCTGCTGGGATAGGCTCCAGCTTCCCTGCAACCCTGCACTGGATGAAGCAATACAGAAATGAATGTGTCTTCTATTAAAATTTTAGACAGAATCTCAACTTTTTGGGACTCTGGGCTGTAATGTTATCATGTTTCTTTATTGTAAGACTTTAATAAATCATTACTTAATAAGGTAAATGTAACAGGGTGGCCGGGGCATGTTAAAACAAAATAAATAAAGAAAATAAAAACAGGTAAAATAGGGTCCTCCCAGCCACCTTGGTTCTTTTAAAAAATCAGGGGGGAGCAGAGTTAACCACACTAAAGCTCAATAAAAACGGTTGATTAAAAACAAGATAAAAAATTAAAAAGGTTAAAAAGTTAAAATATAAAACCCCAGTCCTCTAAGAATGTCTAAAATGTACTTTAAAATGGCCACTGTGCGGCTTTGGGTGGTCCTCCTCTCTGCAGAGACAGATCCAGTCTTTTCAGCCTTCATTTGGCGACATCACGTCCAGGACCTGCAGAGAGGAGCATACACGGCAGTCTACACGCTTAAGAGGGGAATCCTCCTGCCTGGCCCTGCAGCCAGCCTTTCCCTCTGGACCCTAAACTAAGCTATTTGTACTCACGCTTGGTCCTGAGCCAAGAATATCCGTAGGCCCAGAACTGAGAAGCTGCGCCTTAGGGTCCAGACCGGCCGCTGCACGTCAGGCTCTGCCTTGCCACCACCAAGCCGCGGTGGGACCAGTTGTCACTGGCCCCTCAGCAGTCCCTTCCTCGTCCTTGTCGTCATCATCAATATCATCGCCATCGCCATCGCCCTCGCCCTCGCCCTCGCCCTCGCCCTCGCCCTCGCCCTCGCCCTCGTCAGCTTCTTCCATTTTCCAGGAGCCCTGTCTCCTTCCTTGTCCTGCTTCTCTTCTCTCCTTCACTTCTGCCACGCCTGTTGCTCCAATTTAAATGGTCTGCTTCCAGTCACTCAGGTGTTCCCACTTAGCAATTAGGGGTGAGGTTGATTTGATAGGCCTCTGGGGGGGGGGGGGGGTTAGTAGTGAACAAAAGTTAAAAACACTTGCAATAAAACTATTTTAATTTAAAACCCATGCATTTGACCCTGTCACATGAACATGACATAAAGCTTAATTTGACACCATAACATACCTGAATACTGTTGCTGAACATATCCATCCCTTTAAGGGCAGTGTACCATGCCCTGACTCCAGCGGGATAATGCACCATGTCACAAAGCTCACATCATGTCCAACTGCTTTCTTCAACATGCCAATGAGTTCACTGTACTCCAGTGGCCTCCACAGTCACCAGATCTCAGCCCAATACAGCATCTTTGGGATGTGGTGGAACAGGAAATTCTCATCATGGATGTGCAGCCGACAAATCTGCAGCAACTGTGTCATGCTGTCATGTCAATATGGAGCAAAATCTCTGAGGAATGTTTCCACCACCTTGTTGAATCTGTAGTATAAATTATTAAGTACGTTCTGAAGGCAAAAAAGAAATCCAGCTCAATACTGGGAAGATATACCTAATAAAGTTGCTGCTGAGTGCAGTTACACCACCGTTTACACAGTCACATAAAAAACTGTTGGTCAAGGGACTGAATATTATCCTCTGTGTTACCAAAATGATACTATGTGTCTACCAGTTTGCTATTTATTATCTTGAAACAGTTTACCTTTCAATCTACGAGGCATGTTATAAATAATTCTGTCATCATGTCAGCATTTATAGTTTATAAAGTTTGGCTGCCGTTTCACCTCCTTTTCACCCTTAGTATTTAAAAGACCCCAGATAGACCTGGGATTTAGCTGGAGACTCTGCTGCCACGCTGATGCAGCGACATCAAACAGGACTAACAGGCCATTTTATTTGTCTACATGGATTCCCTCCTGTCTGTGTGCTGAATTGTGCCTATAAACCACAAATACGCTCAATAATCTCCAAAACCAAAGCAGGATTTAGCATTTGGTTGTTGGTTCTAATAATCAGAAATGCATTTAGACCTTGAAAGGCTGGCTGCAGATGGAGATCAGAGGCCCTTCTAAGCTGTCAGAGCCCTGGAGAGACTGCCGAGACATCTCTTTCTTCCCTTGTACCTGCTTTCTGCCTTCACGGGCATTTATGCAAACACAGCCATAATTCATCCTGTATTCCGCTTTTTTTTTTACATTGTAAATGATATACCACAGTTCTTAGTGATTCTTCAAAAGGGCTGTTCTTTAAGGTTAAAATTGAGGAGGAAGTGAGAGAAATCCCACTTTTGAGCTTGTTTTCAGGGTTGCCTTTGATCGAAGTCTGAGTGTGCAGGCCTGTGTGTTTAAAGACATGTATGTGTATTTGTTTGAGTGCACAAGTGCTCATATAAGCAGTGGAGACAAAAAGGAGAACAGTATGTTGTCCAAAGCCAAAGATTTGCTGCCAACCACAACTAGCTGAGGCACCTGAGTGTGTACATGTGGAAATGAAAGGGCTTGTCTTTTTCCCCCGCGGACAACACACACCTCAGATGGAATTCTGAGAGCAAACAAATAAAGAAACAACCAACAGACAAAAGCCACGTTATCCCTGCTTCACTCCCCAACCCCCCCTGCATCATTACCTCCTGCTTTAAATGTTTCATGCATGCAAAGATTGGGAGAGAAACCCAATCTTTCACCTCACTGCTCAACTATTACCTAAAAGTAATCACTGCCGTTTGTAATTTGCCTGGTGATGCTTTCCGTTTCCTCTATAAGAGCAATAGGAACATCTGCCTTACTTCTCAGACTTTGACCCTTTTACTTGGTCTTTTCTGCAACCATAGATCAGAAAAATAAGGGAACAAGAACGAGATCCTTCCCCAAGTGGAGCACAGAGTATTTCATGGTCTTGTTCACAAGTGTGAAAACAATGTAGTGAGAGATCGACAGTTGGCTTGGTGTGCCACTCGCAGTTATGTGGCCTCTACACTGGTCTGTTGTAGAGAAGGAGCTGAACCAAAAAGCTCTTGATTTACTGGTCAGCCTCCATTCCTGCACTCACCTATGGTCATAAGCTGACAGATAGATCACAACTGTGGACAATAGTGGCCAAAATGAGTTTCCTCAGCAGGGTGGCTGAGCTTCTCTTAGGCGCTGTCTGACTTGAGTTGGCATATCAGCCAGAGAGTGATTGATGCATCAGCTGCATAATATTGTGATCTCTTAGAGGTACTGTGCCTTTCCTGAGTTATAACAAACTGGAAGCAACAGAATGGTGGACATCCAAAGTAGCCATTCTTTCGGATAGCAGTGGATAGCAGCGTCTCAGGTTCAACCGTTTAGGCTCAGATTGGTATGGTTCGGGCCTCAGTGGAAAGGTCCTAAAAAGTAGAATGGTTCAAATTAGATATTCTGGCGCCCCTCCAAGATTTTGCCTGTGGAAACACAAAAGAAGGCATTCTTCATAATGAACTGAGATGACCTTTTGGTTGAAATAAGGCTTTGGAGATGAGCTGAGAAGCTTAGTTGGAAATGTAGAAAGGATCCCTCCCTGGTGAGTTGCTCTGGATGCGTCCCACCAGGAAGAGGCCCTGGGGAAGAACCAGGTCATGCTGGATGGGCTGTATTTTAGCCTGGGAATGCTAAAATCCCCTCGAACAAGCTGAAAGAAGTGGCTGAGGAGAGGCAAGTTTGGGCTTCTCTGCTTAAGCTGCTGAATCAGTGACATAGTGATACAGGAAAAATCTGCCAAAGTTCAGCAGTGCCATTTTTCTTTCCAATGGCTGCAACACTTTCCAAAGAAATGTGGGTATTTCTGCACACATTACTTGTAAAGATTACCTGCATCAAGCCTTTAAACATTTTAGGATTTTTTTAGCCTGTTTTTCCACACTTGGGTTTTATGTCTTAGAAATGTCCATACATTCTTTGTTTTGAACAAGTCAGGACTTAAACCAGGCCAGGCTTGCTTCTTGACCCTCTTCTTCCTCGTTCATGCCTTTGTAAAGTATGCAGAATGTAACTTTTCTTTGTCTTGTTGAAAAATGCACAAACAAATCTTACTCCATACGATTTTTCCATTTAAGGCTACTCGGCACAAAGAACAAAGAGACCATCAATCAAAACCCCTTGGGGCGCTTTTTCAGTTTTTTCCTCTGTCTTCTCAGATGTCAACAACTCCAGTTCTTTTCTGTCGTTTTGGGTAATTCTACTGCTTGGCAGGCTCGACTCTCCTCGCATCAAGGTTGCAAGGTCCTTCTTGACTGTCGAGTCTGATTTGTCCAGATTGCCCTTTAGTAAGAGCACACATACAAACAGCACGAATAAAGTGCCAAGTGCATGAATGCTAGAAAAAAAATGCGCTAAAACACGAGCTGCAGGCGAGGCGAAGGGTGAGCCTTCTTGACTTCAACAACACCTGGATCCAGACAGCTGGCCTGAGGAGGTCTGATTTGGCTTTGAGCATCTCTGACTTTGCATTATCAATGCACTCACTCAGGTACCTGAAGTATATCCCATAGTAGGGAGGTCAGGAAGCCCATTCATCCCCAGGACTGGGTGAGTGTTTTTTGGCAACTCCCTTGCTGTGTTCTGTGGAGTCTGGAACTCTTAGCATCCTGTTTTCCTTTTGGAAACAGCAGCTTTAGAAAGTCAATTGTGTGTTTCAGTAAATGCCACTGAATATCCAATGTAACAGGATTTTCCTGTGATGTCCCCTTGGGATCATGAAATGTAGCCCAATATTTGCATAAAAATATCTATAAATACATTGACACATTACTAAACGGACTGGACTGGAGATTGTTAGTTATGACCAAAAAGAGTACCCATTTATTTAACTTCTTTCAAACTGCTTGCAGACAACCTTTATTACTTCATAACTTTCCTTTTTATTTAGGTTTCTAGTTAAATCTGGCTTGAGTTCCCCTTATAGGTTAGCTGGTATAAGCTTAGACATCCGGGGGATGTCCATGATTCCCCAAGAACTTCTCTGCCCTCATCTCTCATCACTATTTACCCTCTTTTTGTTATGCCATTTTTACTGTTTTTAATGTGTTTGCCCTCTCTGTCTTTTCAGGTATCCTTGGATTTCTGATCCACATTGACATCTTTTTCCTGTGTTCCACATCCCCAACTAGTAACTGGCCTTCCTGAGCTTGGCTCTGCTGGAAGTTTTCTGTTACATTTAAGGTGAATTATTGGCACAATCCTGGAAGTTTAAAGGTCAGTTTACTATACAGTATGTCCAAACTTTGAAACATGACTGGAAAATGTAGCAGAGGAAGTGATGTTTCAACTGCTTGGAAACATTCTCGTCCACAATCAACACCATTTGTTAGTAGCAATGCACCAGTTTTCCTTTCTCAACACCAAAAACACAACTGTTGTTAACGGTTAGCTTAGACACTTGTTGGCTAACTGGCTATTATTAGTTCAGTTAGCTAACCAGTGTTAACTAACTAGTGTTAGCTAACTTTTTTTTTATACATGGTATCTAACATATTAGCATGAATGATACACACCTAAAAGTATAAAGTATGCTGTTGAAATGTATTGATACCATGTGTTCTCTAAATGAATTTAATACTTTCACATATCAGATCTCCCAGTGAAGTCTTCTTAAGGATATATTCTTATGATATAGTTTTCTTCACAAATATGCATTCATCATTGTCAAAAGTGATAATAATAAAAGTTTACCATGAAATTCTATTGGAAATAAATGTCTTTACCACAAACTAATATTTGTCTAAAAGCAACGGAACATTGGTATTTTATGGATTTTCATGTTGTTTACAATTCATCAACATTACTTAATTAATTGCAGATCATTTAAATAAACCATGCTGAGATGTGTTGATTCTACAGTCCATTATGTGCAAATTTAGGCACATATTTGTAGTTTGTTTTAAAACTGGTTTCTTTCTGTGTTTTTTTTTTTTTTAATTATTATTATTATCTGCGATGGACTGGCGAGATGTCCAGGGTGTACCCTGCCTGTCGCCCAAAGCCAGCTGGGATAGGCTCCAACTTCCCCGCCACCCTAAATTGGATTAAGCGGTTTAGAAAATGAATGAATGAATGAATATTATTATTATTGTTAAGAGAACAATGACGAAAGAGGCTGACACATATTTTCTATAAAGTGGCCTTTTGTTTGTGGGTGGAAACCCAACTACTAAAACATAAGTTCCAAGGTAGCAATATTCGGTCCTGGGTTTTTCCTCATGAGCAGTCTAAAGCCTCATTAAAGTCTCCGATCTATGTTGAACATTTGCATATGGACCAAACCTTATATCTATGTCCTGCATCCTATATTTGCATCCTTTGGTTCAATATTTTCAGCAAGCTTGTGGATGCATACCCAGAGATAGCAAACAGAGCAGAAACCGTGGGGGCTGTGCTGTAGTATAGCTGACATGCCACCAGTAAAAACACTACTGTAAAAGGTAGAGGCTGCACCATACTTAGTGGCTGCACAGACTATAGCTGTCTACTGAACGTTATGTCTCTGAGTGCATTATTATATCCTCCTCCTTCACCTTGTTTGCTTCTGCCTGAAAGTGATGCAACTTTGACATGAACACTGAACTCTACACTGCCCTCTAGTGGAATCACTGCCAAACAAATATACCAGTAAAACATGCATGGAAGTCAATGAAGAGGAAAGTTTTGTAACGTTTGACACAGATATCCCGATTTACATATGCAAAGGAAGCATAAATAAGGCTATCAGTGTATAAATACACTTATTTTGAACAATAACTTATTTGCAACTATTCCATTGCCCTAAGTAATTTGTGTTCATTTGTGCTCTCATCTCACTCCACTCACTCTAGTTTCCCCTCATTTACAGGGTAAGTTATGGGAGCTACCAACACTTCATTACACCAATCTGCCCCAATGCATACATATGTCAAAAACTCAGGAAACTCTAAACTTTGTTTTTCAGCTTCCACCATTAAACTTAACCTTGTGGGTTAAAGCAATACGAAGTCAATTAATATATTCCACCCCCCATTTCTCTCTCCTTGCGGTTTTGAGCATGATATGAGCTGAGGAGTTAATAAGCGTATTAATTACCTGTGTAGGAGACAAACCAGATCCCAAAGCGAGCTCACAACCCCCTCCTGCATGCTTCTTCCCTCTAACTAAGGGCCGTAACCGTCATTTTAAAATGAGCCATTAATGTCTCCAAGGTCAGTTGAGGGTTTGCTGTTACCACAGTACAATCTACACCAAATGTCAGCTATGAGAATAATTTGAATAATACAATGTCAGAGAGGACAAGGGAGAACATAGAGACGGAGTGAGCAGAGATCAGGATAAAGCAGGGGGAGAGGAGATGGTGGTAACCGTAGAGACTGAATGCAATCACAGCTCAATACTTCTTAACAAGTTTTCAGGACATGTGTACTTAACAGTGTGCAACATTTTCACTCTTTCTGGACATATCTGAGAAAAAAAAAAGTGTTAAAATTTCATCGGTTTGCTTGACTGTATCTCAGGCAATATATCCATCACTCACACCCTCACAAGCACCTCCACATACTGCGCAGCAATGTGATATCTTCTCCAAAGATCAACATACATGTATCCGATGCTTTGGGCAAGTCAGGGCAGAGGTGCTTTTTAATAGCAAGCTCCGATAGAGGCAACTGGCAGCAGAGGCAGAAACAAAGAGCAGCAGTTCAGTGTGCACAGTGCACAGAGCCAGAGGTCAGCGCAGGCCGGCTCACGAAGCATATAACAAGCCCAAATAACAAGCAGAACTAACAGCAGGGTTTCACTTCTCTGCTGCAATCTCTCTCCTCACAATGCTTAAAGGAATCAGTCTACTGGTGCTTTCATGATCGCAAATTTGGACTTTCATGAGATTCAACAGTTGAGTTCTTTCATATTTCGCTCTTTGTTGGTGTCAGACAAATGTTTGAAATTCATTTTGTGCTTCAGGTTAACTTACCCCAGCAGACGGTTTAAAAAGTTGTTGGACAATCAATATTACATTTCGTATTTGACTGAAGGTGAACTCCACTCATTTTGCCTAAGCACAGTCTATGTGACGCTTTTTTTGTTGTTGTTGTTGTTGTTAAAACTAAAGCATCTTTATTGCGGATTGGTGTGAATAGGGGGGGGGGGGGGGGGGGGTTAAAGCTCTGCCCCTCTGATCTGTACAATGTAAACAACCAGCTTTGAATCATTCATTCTACAATGCTATGAGTTTAAATATTTTAAGACCATGCGTCATCGTACGTTTCACCATGTATTATTTTCAGCTAGCTATTGAGATGTTATCACAGAAATATCAGACGCAACCTAGATAACCTCATGCCTCCTGTGGTTATCAGTAATCTGTGAAAGCACATGCCAGTGCAGGCTTAGACTGGCTGGTTTGGTTTATTTCAGAATAAAACCAGTTGTTAAGGGGGGGGGGGCTTATCATCACAGCAAAATGGTGAAAATTATGTGGAAATTGCTGAATGTTAACCAACAAAGGGCAAAACATTAAAGAACTCAACTGTTGAGTCTCATGAAAGTCCAAGAACATAATTTTAGATATAAACAATCAATTCTAAATGCAGATGAAATCAAAGGAACCTAAAGGTAAAACATAAATAAATTAAAACATGACTGAATATATAGGTTAATCATTTGAAAGGCTTAAAAAAAAAGTGAGATGGAGAAATTTCCAGACTGTGTAGTTGAATATGCTTCAAGTGGTTGTACTGTAGACTTCTAAAAAAGGTGTCGTTTTAATTGGAAGCAAAAGCAAAAGGGTAAATAAAACAACAACTGTGGTGGACACCCATGACGAGAAAACTTAGGATGCTTTTCGACAGAAATGACTTCCATCTTGCACTTCATATTACAGCACAGTGATAAGATGATAACAGAGTGGTAACATTATGGTAACACATAGGTGATGACTGGGTAATACCTTGTAATAACCAGGTTAGCCATGGATGCTAATTATATTTATTACAATATTACATTCTTAGTTAAATTTACCAGTAAGTGGAGACACTGTTTTTATTTACATGTACGCGTCAAAACTTCTGTCATTACAGAAAATAGGTGAGACAACAACAATAACCCCGTAAGGCCACCAATGGCTCTGCCACTGTGTCATAACATCTGTTAACTGTTTATAAGCAAGAGTTCGGGAGGATTGGTGTTACACCTGAAAAAGGGTTTTCCGTTTTTAAACTCAACGTCATATTTGCAAGGCTGCTGTTCAGATAAATGGAATTTGGTGCAGCTCGGACGAGAAGGCGCTGGGTCGTCGGACTGTTTGGAGTTAAAATTTGCTTGAAAACTAAATGATGGAGGACTACTGCCCTAGTACAGATATATTTCAGACTGCCATTACCTTTCTGAGTAATTATTGGAGGCCTAACAAACTGACAAGTTATCCAGCTACAGTTGTACTCAAACTTTTTGGGCCATACACCTGATAATAAGATACATTGCTCTTCATGACCCCTGCCCACACAAAGCAATGTTATTGTGTGACATATGAAATTAGTCATCCTCCAGCCTTTTTCTAATGTAAAGTTGGAAAACCTACATGCCCTAAAATAAGCTTCTCTCACAGAGATAATGCCAAATTCTGATTTATAATTTGGAATATGAACTATTTACTCTATCATCTCTGTATAAGGTCCCAATCTCCAGTTTAAGAACAACTGAGCTGCAGAAGTACATACTCAGCATATTGAGCTTTTCCATTATATGCTATATAACAAGCAGCAGTAAATTATTCATCTAAAACACGAGGATAAAGTAGTTCCTGGACTACCTGCCATGTTTCTAATATAACGCCTATATAAACTTCACCTGTCCATCAGAAAGCTGCAACCTGTCAGTTTTAAAGCTGATCTCCCTCATGAAACGCTACATGTGTGTAAACTCCTTTTTTCTGGGAACAATTTCTTTTTCTTTTCTTGGCTACTTTGTCATCCCTTGCTTGAGGCAAAGAGTATAGATGGTCCTCCATTTCAATGGAAAGTGGCAAGTTAGATTATATACGGTCATCTTTGCTTGTGTCATAAATATATATTTATGAAAGCAATAGATATTTGCTTTCATAAATGTTTATTGTGGTAAATCTAAATTGTCCCGAGGACTGAGTGTGAATGCTTGTTTGTCTCTTTGTGTTCGCCCTGCGATGGACTGGCGACCTGTCCATGGTATCCCCCGCCTGTTGCCCGCAGGCTGCTGGGATAGGCTCCAGCTTCCCAGCAACCCTTGATCGGCTTAAGCGGTTCAGATAATGAATGAATGAAACTACTGGAAATTTGTTCCCTTTTCATTGCTGGAGGTTCCAGGCTCTTTATTACTTTGTGAGTTCAGTTCTAGTCTGTTGTTACCATGATGTACCCAGTGTTACTACCAAGATATAACCTGGTTATTACTCTAGTAATCACAGGATATTACCTAGTTATTACCTGATTATTACAAAAAGTTACCACACTATTACCAAGTTATTACTGTGTTGTAATGAAAGTGCTACCATTATGTCATATATTGAAAGACATTTTTGTTGACCAATGTATCCTGGAAACGGATGGTGAGATATGTAAATTTAGTCATTACAAGAACTGAAGCGTTTATGTTTCCCTTGAAGCATAAAATCTCTTATTAGAATTTGGTAAAATTCACCAAAAGCTTTTTAGGGTTGGAGCTATAAGAAGTATAGCCAGAGTCTATTGTTGTTGAAATGTTTATTCAACTTACAGTTTCAAACATCCTTTGTTTATCCATATCTTCTGCATGCAAAATGAAAAAACAGCAATGAAAACCAAAACCATGCTGTTGGAAGCGCATCAGCATCACTGACTACACGCGCTGCTTGTTCTGCGTGTTTGCTAAATATGCATCCTGGCTCTGGGTTTGCCTTCCTGAAAATGACGCTGAGACCTTTGTTGTTTTAGCTGTTTGACTTTTTTGCTGCAGACAAATGTCAACAACCACAATCCCATTCCTTGTTTTCTTCTTCTTCTGATCAATTCACTTATGGCTTCTGGTAAAGACGAAGAATTTGCTGCTTTTAGAGATACATCCTGTGCAAACACAGAACATCTAGGAAGTCATCCCAATCCCTCACAAAGGCACAAAGAAGCTCAAACTGCGATTTTACCCCAACTTTACCAAGCAGACAATGCTGTGACTGAGGAATTAGAGGCGGGAAGAAGAAGAAAGATGTGCCCACAAGGCTTTTGGCTCTGGCAGCCTCGAGCTTGCTTCTCCAGCTTGCTGGTATTTGAGCGTCTGCTGGGTCTTCGGATCTTTGCAGTCTCATTTGCATTTCTATGACAGAGCAGCCATAAAAATGAAATAATGTAATAGCTTTTTTTAGAGTAATAATGTACAGAGTGGCTATATTTATGTGAATGTCGCTAAGTGTGTGATGGTAAAAAGGGTAAGAGTTACTGTGGCTGTGTAGGAGTGTGTGTGAAGGGGGAGGTTAACTCTCTCGCTTCATGTGGCTGCTGCACATCATCAGCGAAGTGAAAGACAGCATTCTGGCATCTTTTACACACCGATACACAGGAGAATAAAACTCCCTCACTAGACCACCCTTTCTTCCATATGTGCACAAACACACACAGACACACACACACAGCAACCTTCTAAAAAAAGCACAAACATCAGACACGAGTAAGTTGCTGAGAAGCAAAAAGCCGTCTAAGCTGTTGATCCTGTTTGCCGCTTTGAAATTTACTGGGGAATCTTCCTTTTCAATCTCCTCCACTGAAGGATGAGCATGTGGTGAAGGAGGCCGACAGAGAAAGGGTCTTATCTTTTGTAGGGCAGAGTAGCGTCCTCGGATGCGTCATCCCATGCATCCTTTTCTGCTAAGCTTTAAACACTGATGAAACAGCAGGGAAGACTGGAAAGGTTCTATAAACAGCGATCCATCTACAGATTATGTAGTCTTTTGTCCAATCAACAGTCTGTCGCTTCTTCTCCAAACCACCCACATGATTCTGCGCATGTGGGCAGCTTTACATATTCATTTATTTTATTTTTTTATTTGATTTATTTGACAGCCACATTGCATTTGTACATAGTTTTTACCCAATGCTAATTCTCAGATCTTGTGTTGAGCCTTTCTTACCTACGAACAACAAGTGTGCTTTAACTATAATTCAGTCAGCTAAATGATAATACAGATTAGTTTCCAGTGTTCAACAGTCAGTTTGTATTGTCAAGCTTCTACAGTGGCCAAAGTAAAGATGTTATCATGAAACAGGTGATTTTTTTGTAACAATAGTGATGCTGTTGCTTTATTTTAGAGTCCTTATTTAAAAAGCAGGTTTTGCTCTGTTTGCACCACCTACAGCAACTTTCCTTCAGACTTACTCGACATTAACTCTGTCAAACTATAGATGCCAGTCACAGAGTCCAGACCGATGGCTGAAACAGGATTCTGAATAGCTCTGCATAAAACAAACAGAGAAATACAGTTCTCCCAAAAGCTGGCACTGCTGGGGCTGTGGAACTGATGTAGCGTGTCGATCAAACATTTGCATGAATCAGAAAAGAAACGAGCTTTGTAAGAGACAGAGCATGAAAACATAAGTGCAAAAGAAAGGGAGGAGATGAAGCTATGTTTCTCCACAACAGCAACTTCCATGTTGGAGAAAAACTAATGGGAAAAAAAAAATGAAGAAGGGTACACGTTTCCAGTTGCTCCAAAATGTTCGGCATCGCCACCGTGTGGCAGATCAAGTACATTCTAGGTGGTGAAACTTCCCTGCAGAGCCATGTCGGAGCGTATGTAAGATGTTTAAGCCTCAAGGACATGCTGCATGTCCAAGACGAATTGGGGACAGGAGGGAGAGTTGCTCTACTTTGCAAAAAATAATAAAAAAGGCAGAGGGATGTTTATTTAGAGCACCTAAATAAAAACATGATTACAAAGAATCTTATAGTCATAAATGTAAGAATTAAACAACTAGGAGCCGTGCGTTAGATGGTTATAATGCACGATGTGCAGCAAAGTGCATTATAACTGTCTAATGCACTGATGTAAGCTGTCTAATCTGCTTTTACCATGGTCCCACATAGTAAACATTTTAAAACAAATATTTATTTCTTTTTTTACAAAACTTGCTAAATATGTTTAAAGTGGAACTATTATGTGCATTTCAGGCTAATTTATTTTTATTTCTGCGCCCAGAAGGGCTGGGATTGATCAAGTTATTGTCACAAATTGCTTTATTTACTTCAGACCGACCCTCTCCGTAGGCTGTCAGATCAGCCTGTGGGCAAAACGAGTGGATTGAGACTCTTCCGCATTAAGCCCCGCCTCCCGGCACTGCACTACATCGGGAGCGCGCACCGCACCTGCTTTCGCCGTCATTGTAACATCTCATAAACAGAAGGATTAGGCTGATATAAACTCAATAAAAAAACAAAATACAATGTCAACACATAGCATACAGCCCTACATGTTGGAACCTGAATCAGAGCCTGAAAACAAAGTGGAAAACAGCAACCCACAGCAACGAATGCAGCAGGATGTCTCTCTTTGGTAAACTCACCAGCCATCGTTGGAAATAACTTTATCCCACGTTTTCCACCCGCCTGATGTATTTGTACATGCCCTTGTTAACCAGTAGAAGGTAACCAATCACCGAACCTTATCCCCCGGGACGTCACAAGGATTTTGAAGTAGAAAAAAACTCTCTAAAACGACGTGTTTTTCGTTGCCATGGAAACCGAACGGAGAGAGTGATTAAAAACGGTGCCGTTCACATGTCTGATGAGGATTCAGCACTGTAACACTGTAGAAAGCTCAGAAAAGTCAAAATATCATAATAGGACCCCTTTAAGTACAGGAACTATTTTATGTTGGCCTCAATGTACCCTTTAAGTTACAGCGCTTCTCTTATTCACCTGCCAAAAGCCAGCTGATCTGAATCAGTTGATTAAATTGTTGCTGTGGTGACCCCATAACGGAGTGATAAAATTGCCGAACAACGTGTGTGTATATATGAACGCAATGCAGCCAGTTGGCATTGGAATTATCACTGACCATGGTATAAAACCAGATACATTAAACCAACAATTACATATACAAGCATTAATTTAC
Organism: Telmatherina bonti; assembly: GCF_933228915.1. Lineage (NCBI taxonomy): Eukaryota > Metazoa > Chordata > Actinopteri > Atheriniformes > Telmatherinidae > Telmatherina > Telmatherina bonti. The sequence goes on from NC_136617.1 coordinate 29,595,136, forward strand.
AAAGAAAAAAAAACCCCACGAAAAGTAATTTTTAGGGTTTATAAGTAAAGATATAATCTTTCTCATTTTCATAATATAATCATTCATCAGCTGAGCTTCTACATCAGATACCCACCTTCTGATTCCAGTTTTGGCCCTTCGGTACGGCGAGCAGCTACCTCACAATCCTGCAGATCTCAGAGCACCAACATGTGTTTAACCTCTAACAAGGATAATTATGTATCCTGGTATATACAAGTTTCAGTCATCAGCAACCAGTGCAGTGAGCACAACTACAGCATATTTGTTTGTATCTTTATGTATCTGACAGAACCTGAGAAAATACTTCAGGGGCCAAGAGGCCAGCAGACAAGTAGAGCTACTGGACAATTTAGAAGAGGCTTGGGGGGCAGGACCATCCCTGTGATCACACTAATTCTGACCGCTAACTCATCAAGTTTAACATAGTAACCAAAAGTTACAACAATACTGTTTATTTATTCATTCGTTACTATTTGCAATTTGCTTTTAAAAACATTCATTTTTAAGCTACATTGTTTTGAATTTTTCATTTAAGTTGTTTTGTTTTTACCTCTAACATTTTTGCTTCATAAAGCACTTTGGGTTGCTCTTATGTGCTTGATAGAGTGATAAATAAGGTGGAGTTGAGTTAATGTTGTCATGAATGTGTTTTTAAATTCCTGACAGAAGGCAGCAACATATGTTATAGATGTATGTGTTAACTAGAGCCAACATTATATATGTGGCTACCTAGTGTGTGAAATATAAGCAGACGTGGGATCAGAGCGATGGGGGTTTAAAAGGTTTAGTATGGATTGACAGGAGTGCCATAAAAAACAAACAAAAAAACAAAACAGGAAATAAATAAAAAATAAACGAGTTTTTGACTCATTTGAGTTTTGAGTTTTATTGACTTTTTATTCATTTTTTATTTTCACATTTAAATACAGGTGGACCTCGGGTTACACAATTAAATAAATGTAAATTTAAAAAGACAGAGCAAGTTTTGTATTTACGAGGATCCATATAAGTTCTTACGATGCGTGACACGGAGGCAGAGACGACACCTCAGTGTGTATTTTACTGTTCTTTATTTATGTGATGTGTAATACATGTCTTTAGATAGTTATCTAGTGATCAAGGGGGCAATATGTGGTATTTACGGATAAAAATCCCATTTACTCGGAATTTTGGGTCACGTCGCAGCAGTAGAGACGGAACTCGTTTGTAAACCAATGACCGCCTGTACATTTATTTTTCCCTATTCTTCTCTTTGTACTTTTTATTTTATTTTTCCAATGTAGTTTCCAATTTTTTCTTTTCTTTCTTTCCAGATTTATTCTTTTTTATGGCACTCCTATTATTCCATACTTTGGTGGGGAAAAACCAGCTTCAGTCAGCTTCCAGCAGCTACGAGAACAGCTGATCGTTGGTCTTTCTGTGTGTTTACTCTACAATATAAGTCACGTTTAAAGCCTTTCTTTCCTCAGAGATGAAGGAGTTTATAAGACCATTTAGCTCTTTTTCCAAATTCATTTACTGTTTAATCTATAACACATGCAATCACTGTTTTGGGATCAGAAACAGTTCAAGGCTTTTACTTAAGAATTTCTTTATCCCAAACAATCCTTGTATTTCACACATTGATTCTGACAGAAAACAGTATAGTTGCGTTTCCATTACAGTTTTTTGCAAAATAAAAGGGATGTTTCTGAATATTTGCCAAATTAAAATTGCGATTTTCAAGTGTTTCTACTGAATGCCTTCTTATTAAATCTCATGAATGAATATCTAATTCATTGTAAAACTCTGCTTTTTTCTGTTGTTTGCTATGA
>NC_136617.1:29601970-29614470 GCF_933228915.1 Telmatherina bonti
CAGAAAGGCCATCTCAGTGATTGGTCATCTTCTCTAGGTTGTGCACGTTCACGAAAAGAAAGACACTGTGCCTTTCAAGCCAAGGCTTGAACCAGTGATCTTCTTGCTGTGAGGACATAGTGCTAACCACCATGCCACTGTGCAGCCACTCCAAAAAGTATCAGATATAACATTTTGGTGTTGAAGTATCAACTCCAGAGTGTGGATACTGCTGTCTCTACTCCCAGCTGTTTAGTAAATCGCCTGGCAGAGGAGTGATCAAGGTGTTGGGCGTCATGGACGCCTCAGTCACCCGACATCTGCTCCAAACATCACATCGAGGAGGACATTGACTGAAAGCTTCAGACTGCGTGGTATGTAAAGCTCAACTGTGAGGTTGTTGGTTTGAGTCCCACTTCCGCTGTCAATCTGTCCCTTTGTCCTTGGTTGAGACGCTTCGCCCTCCTTCCCTGCTGTATGGATGTTCTGTGGTGGACTGGCTGCCATGTTTCCATCAGTCTGCTTCAGGGCAGCTGTAGCAACACATGTAGCTTACCATCACCAAGTATGAAGGAGCAGCGATGCACTTCGGGTTCCTCGAAAGGTGCTTCATAAATCTAGTCCATTATTATTGTCATTAACTGAAGCTGCAGGTGTTTATTGCAACCCCCTATAGCCCCCCTGCAGCTGCATGTTTCTCTTTCTGGTCATTTAAAGGGGCTCTATGATGCTACTTCTAGCTTTCTGAGCTTTCCAGTGTTACAGTGGTGAATACTCATCAGACACATGAGCACCTAAACGCATGTTGGAGTTTTTCCAGCACTCTCTCTGTTCGGTTTCCATGGCGAGTTTCTTTCTACTTTGTAATTTCAGTGACATCTCAGTGATTGGTCATCTTCTCTAGGTTGTGCACGCTCATGAGAAAAAGGCCACGCCCACCTTCACCGCTCAGTAAAACAACTTCTGGCAGTTGACCAATCAGCTCGCAGGCAGAACAAAGGGCGGAGCTTTCTCTGTTTGCTTGTTTCAGGCAGAGGCTGATCTGAGAAGATCAATAAGAAATGGATGATTGTTTCTTGCCCTTTTTGACTTGCATATTAAAATAAATTAGACTAAAATGTGTATCATAGAGACACTTTAAGCTGAACTCAGTTTCCTGGTTGAGCCATTCAGAAATGTTTTATTCCTTTGCCTTTGTGAGGTCATTGTGGACCAGGTGACCCACATGCGCATCATTTTTCAGGTGACAGAACTGGAGAATCATCTTTATCGTTCTTTGCTGTGAAGCAGCGCCTGATTCACATTGCTCAACTAACTGAAGAGAAAGCTCAAACGTTATCTCTCTTCCACCCTGTGAGTAGACTGAATGCAGCTGCACCCACCCCTAAACACGCCCATACACTCTTTATTTGATCTTTGGCCAAAGGGTAAAAAGTAATAAAGAAAAGTTTTACGAAGGGGAAATAGATTCAATAAAATATTTCAGAAGCTCAGTGCACTTAGGCACATTGGCCACGATGTCTCTAAAGGTGAATAAAGCTCTTTATTATACTTCAGTAGCTCTGAATGTGACACATTTCTGTGTATCTACAACATAGTTTGATCCAATTCCACAGATGAACATGTGTCCCAACTCTGATGTGGACCAAAGAGGTGAACTCTGGTCTGCTTGAAAACTTTGTTTATTGGCTCAGTTGTCAGTAAACCATGGTGTGGTTGGCTTGCAGTGTGAAAGCAAGCGGACCATGCACTGATGTAGGACGTGTTATGGAGCAGAATGCAGGTTATCTCGCTGCCTCTCCCATCGCTCATACTGGACAGAATCTGGTGGAAAAACAAGTTTGATTTGAACACCAAAGTAACCACAGAAACAACAAACATGGCTGCTGAATGAGACATTTTCGGTCCTGGCCAATCAATGAGCTGGATCTACTTTGTTTCTTCTTGGTCAGTGGTTATTTTAGGTAATATCCCCCCTTAACAAGCAGGGATTAAAACTGCAGGCCGATTGGATTTAGGGTCTGATGTCAGACACCTAAAACTGAACATTGGAACAACATCAATTCCCAAGGTCGCAATAACATGTTGATTTGACATCATTAGACATGATATTTGGTTGGTTTTAAGTCATGTTGGTAAGTAACCAACATCAGTTCAACACATTATTCCAATGTCAGCTTGACGTCAAATATTGACATTTGTTTTAAGGATGTGTACCTAAACCTCATTTTCTACATGACATCAGATGTTGACATCAAACCAACGTTGGGTTATGACGTCAATCAAATTTTCATTTTCAACCAAATTACAATGGTCATTCAATACTGGAGTACGTCATTCTAATGTCACATTGACGTCTTGCCTGCTGGGAAGGTGTGAAATTTTCAGAATCCCCTACCCATAACCCTGATGTGAATGCTGGAAACAAAGTTGTTGTTTTCTGTTGGGAAAGTTTGGATCAAGATGTTTTGGATTTAACAATGAAAAGAAGCCAAAGTGGAGAACTGGAGACTTTTATATATATATATATATATAATGAGGAAAGTGGAGACTTTCAGAACATATTTGGGACACCACAATAAGGATTATGTTTGTGAATAGGTGACATTTTGGTCCCAGCCTCCATACCCACCTACCACGTAAGGTTATACTTAGCTGTATCAACCAGAGATTAGGGTTTATGGAACCAAACCATCCCAATCCAGGCTGGACCCAGTGATTAAACTGGGACTTCTTTTTCCATTTTATTCTTTCCATCATCCAAACAGAAGTTCACTATGCTGCCATCTGTCCAAAGACACTAAACCAGAACCAAACCATATGCCCCTGCTGCCAGTGCGTTACATTATTAGGTAATATTCATTCATTTTTCGAACCGCTTAGTCTGATTAAGGGTTGCAGGGCAGCTGGAGCCTATCCCAGCAATCATTGGGCGAGACGCAGGGTACACCCTGGACAGATCGCCAGTTCACCACAGGGCTCTTAGACAATATATTTGTTATCATTTATAACACTTTTATGAGGCCTCTTAAATGCAAAAATGTGCTTAATTTGGTGAAAATGATAAATTTGATCAAACTTGATCAAAAAAAAAATAATTGGCTTAATGTGTCCAAATAACCAAAACCCACAAAATGGTTCCCTCATGGCTGTAATACTAAAGATTTCTCCTTTAGAAGAGAAAAACTAAATGAAATATTGCATGTGAGTTGGGAACTCCCTGCTTGACTTTTATGATTTTGGCCCAGCAGAGCCGACCTCTAAACAAACACCTGGTAATGCAATCAGACATGCTGATAATAATGTACTGATGAGATTTTTTTGCTAAAGCTTCTTTTCTTTTTAATATTGCATGTCTGTTGTACTGAACTGTTCAGACTGGATGTTGTAAATCACGCTGCATTTAATGCGTTTTTGGAGTTGAGTCGCAGTTACAACCAGAAGCCAAGTTACCAAGGGTGACAGAGTTCGTTCACACTAACATACATTTGGTCTCTGGCTCGTTAAATGTGCCAGATGAATTTGCAAAAATATGCAGGAAATGCCAGAAAACGTGAGAAAACTAACAAAACTGAACTAATCTGACTTGTAAATGCAGTGTGATTTTGGATGCTTGTAAGAAACCTGTTAAAAGCAATAAGCTTCATGTTAAACTGTTTATTCTGTTTACAGGTTATTTGCTGAACATAAATTCATTTATTTAGTTATTTTCTAATATGGAGCATCAGTTTCACATTTACATCAGGCCTCTGAACACGGCAGTATTTCCAGAAATGGGAATTTTACAACAGACAATGTCGCCCTCTTGTGGTGAGGAAGAGGAATAACATGGCAATGTAGTCTGACTTCCTCATGTTGGTGAAGATACGGCGTGTTTGAAAGTCCTGCAAGCATGCACACACATCAATACACACCGTGTTTTGCATACAGATACATGCCCATACAGACATCATCAGTCGATTAAAGCCCCAACAGAAAACAATAAAGCAGGTTCAGCAAGCTGACAACACACACAGACATCAGTCTGAGGAGAAGAAAGGTTCTCTTACAGTAGCACTTACTGTTATAATCCATCACTGAATATAGGTGCAATAAAATGTCTTATCTGCTTTTTGTGTCTTGTGTTTAGTCATTTTCAGCAATCAAACACTAATTCATTTACTTTCTATCCTGCTTATTCCAGTTCATGATGGCAGGGAAGCGACATGACAGGTCACAAGTCTGTCCCAGGAAATCCGATAACACCTGAAAAAAATCTAAAAACACTGAAAACTCCAGTTTACATTTAATAATTTTTATCAGCAAAGAGATAATTATGTGTATAAAAATGTTTGACTGCAACACCTTTCCGGTGCTGAAAAAAGGAAAATGAGGTTTGGAGGGGTTTTGTGGTCACCGCTGCGGCTCATAAAGACTTTTTCCTTTACCTGTTTAGATAAAACTCTTCATTCTGAACTTGTTTTTTGAGTAATATAAGCTCCACCACAGTACCCACCATGCTAGCTCTGGGTTGAACCTTTTACCTTTAAAAATGCATTAATTCTGTCATGGATTCATCAAGGTGTTGGAAACATTCATGAGATTTTGCTCAATGTTGACAGAAAGCATCACACAGTTGCTGCACATCATGATGAGAATCTCATGTTCAACCCATAGATGAACAGAGCCTTCAGTTTCCCCTTCATCCACTAGGGTCTCCAAAACAGAGCGAATCCTCATAGACTCACATGTTAAAAAGATCAATTTCACAGCAGGAATAAACATGTTTACAGCCTGGTTCAAAAATCCATTTTCAGTTTAAAAAGTCAGGTTTGCCTTCATGACAACTGTGGGGGGAGTGAACTTTTTTCTAACTCGCCCATTTAAAACTGTGGTTTAAAAGTAATTTAATCTCATCATATTTATGGGAGTGTCCTTTTGATTGACAGGTACCCGATCTCCCGCTTCAAGTAAGCAAAAAAAAAAAAAAAATGTAGAACCGCGGTTTTTAGCCGGTTAACAACATGACTTAGCTTTCGCCTGTTTACCTCCGTTAGCTGGTTAGCTCCTGTTATCTCCAGGTTAGCTCGGTTAGCTCTTAGCTACAGAAAGCTCGATGTCAATCATCCACCATGACGCTCACAGACCCCCTCTCAGCTCCAGCTCTTTGCCCATATTTGTATTTTCCAGGCGAGACGACGTGCATGATCCTGCCAAAATGGCGATGGTAGGAACCGCCCACCGAGCTTCCATTCAACTCCTCAGAAACCTACGGGTGGCATCACGGAGGCTACGCCCATCTTTTTATGTACAGTCTATGGTTCCACCACATCCCAAAGCTGATTTGTTATACTGGGATCTGGTGGCTGTGGAGGACAGTGAACTCACTGTCATGGTGGAGATGATGTGAGCTTTGTGACAGGGTGCATCATCCTGCTGGAAGTTTCCATCAGAAGATAAAGGGGATCGTACTGTTACTCTCGAGACAAGTCAGGATCACATGAGAGCAGGTGACATTTTTCCATCTTTTGCTGCTGTTGCTTCAAATTTGGACACGCTGCGTGATCAGATTAATATTCACCAGTCACTCAACCACTATCCACTGGTTCCAACCAGGTTTTCTGCATTTGTTGCGTGTAATCAGTGGTGATCTGATTTACTTTTCCTTTCTCATCTCCAACCAGTCTGTCCAGTCTCCTCTGACAGCAACAAGACATTTTGATCTGGACAACTGCTGCCAACCAGCAGACCTCCCTGGAAACCACCAGAGATGGTTGTGTGAGAAAATCCCAGTAGATCAGGAGTTTCTGAAACACTCAGACCAGCAACCGTGACACGTTCAGTCCCTTAAATCCCCTTTCTTCCTCATTCTGTCGTCTCCAGCAAGTCGGTTGGTTGATTATTTATGTAAAGCAACTGGTGGACGTTATAATAAACTTTTTCATGTGTAGTATTTCTACACTGCAAAAACTGAAATCTAAGTAAGATTAAAAATCTTAAATTGAGTACACATATGCTTATTTTTTAAAGGTAAGATAATTCTTAGTTTTTATGTCAGAGAATTCCTCTTGTTTTAAGAGTATTTTTACTTGTTTTGGGAAGTCTTGACAAGCCAAACTTTCTTGTTCTGTTGGCAGATAATTTATCTTATTTTAAGCAACATTTACCTAATTTTTGTATATTTTTTTTTCTTGTTTTTTTAAGGAAGTATTTAATACAACACCATCAGAGCTAATATAATTAGTAATTCAGGATGTGGCTTGAGTGAAGTTTGACCATGGTGCCGCAACTCTGCTGTCGTTGTAGAAGAAAAACAAACACACACAAGTCAAAATGAAGACACATCTCACAGATTGTGTACTCTGTTTATTATTCTGGTTTTCCCTTGTCAGATAAAAGCAGATAGAGGAGCATAATAATCAGAAACCTGCAGCAGCTTTGAGGGATTCCTGTCCAGAAGCTGGACGGGAAGTGTCTGAGGTGAGTTTACGCTGAGAGCGCGGCGCGAAGCCCGCCGCCATAACTGCTACATAACACTGTCCATGTGATAAACAGTCCTAACAGCAGCTGCTGCCAGTGGTTTCTGACAGCGAGCCTGGAAGCCATTCGCTCCACAGTTATTCTGAGGTAAGCTAGAGGTCGCTAGTGTCGATTCTGATTCAAGTCCAGCTCCTGTGCGCACAGCTTGCTCTGCTTCTTCTTGGCATAGCTTTGGCATTAGGAGGCAACACGGTGGCGCCCAGTGTCTGTTCATCACATGAACACACAGGAGAGGACGCCTCGGCCTTGGTCCGGTAAATACGAGGGTCTACGTGACGCGGAGTTTAAGTCGGCTACTTCAAGTCTGAAAAGTTTCTACATACTGCTTGTATAATCTGAACAGAAGCACCCACACGCGTGTATTTACTTGGTTGCGGGTTATGTACAGGAGCAGACAGGCTCTTCACCGGTGAGAGAAGGTCGTGTTTTCATTTTTAGCGTTCTTTCAAACGATTCAATAAAAAAAACAAAAACAAAAGAAAATAAACGAGTCTAGCTTTGTAGGCTGAAGTTTGGGACACATTTTGACATTAAATGACAAAACGCAGCAGCGTTCATTACAACACAGAAAAACCGAATCAGTCTCGGCGTGTTTGGTTGATATAAAAACAAATATAAATAAAACTTCCTGCGGTGGTCAAACCATCGCAACGAAGAACACTTTAAGGCAGAAAAAAAACCAAACAACTTGTGGCCGCCTTGATCCGTGATTTGAGGGAGTTTACCTGAGACTCCGGTTTTCCCTCGGGGTTTTGCTGATCGATCGACGGATTAAATCAATTGAAATGATTGAGGTCCTAGCCGGGTCGGATACATTCGAGCAAGCAGAGGTTTTTTTTTGTGTTTTCAACCGATCACACCTGACCTGCAGGCTCAGCACATTCGTGTCGCCACAGTCCATCACACAGACGAAGCAAACGGTTCAGAGCAAAGAAAGCAGGAAAAGCTCAGCTTAAAATTGGCGAGGTATCAGAATTCTCCCTCTACGGTATTTAGGCCTTTAATACCATCTTGGAATGCACTATATATTGATATATATGTATCTATACATAGACTGTATATTGCCATTAATATAAGCAGGCTTACTGTTGTTAAATACAGCGCCTTCCTCCCCCCATTTCGCTTCTGGGTGGCCTGAAAAAGTCCCACCCAGGTGGAGCGGGAGGTCTTTAATCTTTTCCTATTTCACTGGATTAAAATTCAGACATGATGATTCAACCACCCCCCCCCCCCCCCACCCCCCCTTCCCTGGATTGAGTCACTCCTCGTCCACAGGCTCCCTTTTTGTGTCCTCGTCCTTTTGTTCTGCGACCTGAGAGCTGGGGCTCGGCGGGGCGGCCACCTCCGCTGGTGCCAACGAGGACGGGTCCTGCTGGTCGACCGCTCTCTGGGAAGAAGCCTCCTCCTGTGCAGAGCGAACAGTCTGTGTGTGAGCCCAACATCTAGATCATCTGGACCAATTTGTGTATTAAAAGACAGTGAAGTGGACACAATGACATTTGTGAGGCGTTCAGGTGCAGCATTTACCTGCTTTACTTCACATTAACAGTCAAACCAGACAAAAACCGGCTCGTTTAATGGGAGGAATGGAAGGAAAACCTGCAGGATTGTGACACACCTGTTCTAAAAGTATTCTACTGGCATTTATGCAGACTAGTCGAGGTGTACGCTCAGTTCTGACCGCAAAGTGCATCATCATCTAGTTAGGCAGTTGGTACTAGTTGATAACTTTCAGACAACTTAAAAACATAGCTGTCGCAGTTGTTTGTGAGTATTAATAAAATATTGTGTGAGCAATAGTTTTGTTTGTTTTCTATCGTGTAGTGCAGGAAACGAGACGGAGCATCTGTGTCAGGTTTAAAACCATCATTTCCTGCTCTGAACTGGTGCAAATGTTGGATAATAACAGGAAAAAACGCGTTTCTCTGTTAAGACATGCTGACCGTGCTGAAGGTTTAACGTTGGCGCCGTTCTGCCATCTTCATCACACACCAGTAAGGCGGTACAAACCCAGTAACTCATTTAAAACACGCAGGAATTTAACGTTAACGTGCAACTCGCAACACGTTCCTCATCGCAGACACTCAGATGTTCGTTCAGTCTAAACGGGTGAGACAGTCTGAGAGTACGACGCCTTCTGGGTACGTTTTCATTTTAGTTTGATTAAGTTCAGCTTTGTTTGTACAGCGCCGCCAAACGACGACGTCATTATCTCAGACATCAATACGAGTCGATTCAGAACAATTAAATAAATAATTAATTTTAAATAAATAATTCAAATAAATAAATAAATAAATAAATAAAAATAGGACTGGTGAGCTGTCCAGGGTGTGCCCCGCCTGTCACGGTGTGTTCAGACCATACGCGTTTTGAGCAGGCGGCAACCTCCGGTGGTTAAAAGTGAAGCCTATGCGGAAGTATATAAAACTGCAGTTCCCCCTTCATCCACTAGGGGCTGCAAAACAGAGCAAATCCCCATAGACTCCCATGTTAAAAAGACCAGAAATAAACATGTTTACAGCCTGGTTCAAAAATCCATCTTAGGTTTAATAGGTCAGGTTTACCTTCATAACAACTGTGGGAGGAGTGGATTTTTTTCTAACTCGCCCGTTTAAAAGTAATTTAATCTCATCATATTTAGGGGCGTGTCCTTTTGATTGACAGGTACCCGACCTCCAGCTTCAAGTAAGAAGAACGTAGAACAACCGTGGTTTTTAGCCGGTTAACAACGTGACTTAGGCACTGACTGGCATGATCACCTTTCCGGAACACGTTCCACTCTGCATGTTCTGCATGTGACACAGTCACCGAGTCGTCACGCAGTTTTATTCACTAACAGCAGCTAGTTTTCTCATTTCTGTTTGTTTCTCATTTATATTGAACTTTTTAGATTCATAGTTTAGTTACTATGATCTAAAGTATGTGTATGTATATGTGTTAATACTGGCGAGGGCGTATATGTTTGTACGTATGTATGTGTGTGTGTGTATGTATATATATATGTGTATATGTATGTATACGTGTGTATGTGTGTGTATGTATGTGTATATATGCATACATCTGTAGGCTGTCTTTTTCTTTTTGTTTTTGGCTTATTTTTTTAAGGGTTTTTTTTCTCTCCCTTTATCTCTTTCACTTTTCTTATGAGGTGTTTTTTTCTCCTTTCTCTTTCTGTCTTTCGTCTGTCCTCTCCGGTCCAGCAGTACAAACTCTACAATTCAAACAATAATACAAAATAAATATAGAAATAAAATAAAAATTGAGAAAGTCAAGGGGATCATTATATCTATAAAGCTTCCCTTGGCAGAGAAAATTTGCTCAGCAGAACACAGCATCCAGACCATCATTCTGCTTGCCTCAATGCTGAACAAGACAAAAAAAAACAAAAACAAAAACGTGACTTAGCGTTAGCCCGCTTACCTCCGTTAGCTGGTTAGCTCCTGTTATCTCCAGGTTAGCTCGGTTAGCTCTTAGCTACAGAAAGCTCGGAGTTCGCTCGATGTCAATCATCCACCATGATGCTCACAGCCCCCCTCTCAGCTCCACCTCTTTGCCCATATTTGTATTTTCCGGGGGAGACGACGCACATGCCCCTGCCAAGATGGCGATGGTAGGAACCGCCCACCGAGCTTCAATTCAGCTCTTCAGAAACCTACGGGTGACGTCGTGGAGTCTCCGTCAATCTCTTTATTTACAGTCTATGGTTTTGAGCATCAAAAACGCTCAAAACGCTGAACACTCGATGCTGGTCACTAAACTGCCACTTTGGTCCGACGCCAAAAACACTCCTGCCGCTTGTCTGGAGCGCGCGGCAAATACGGCGGAAAAGAGAGGAGGGAAAGGCGGCGCTTTCCTTCCGGTCAGTCTGAATGATGGCGGATTCAGTACAGAGATGGCATGGTTTTATTTAATAAATAAAGCTAGAGGGCGTTGTCGTAGGGCAGCGATAGTCACTGTTAATGCAACAAGAGCCGCACTCAGCAGAGCCGCCACCCTCCCACAAACAAAGCGTTGCTAGGCAACGTGTCCTGCTATGTTGCCAAATCAGTAACATTCAGCTTTTTAGCAAGGAATGGTTATCCTAAATATTGCACGGAGTAATGGCGTTTCAGCCCCGTGTCTGGGTTCACCACAGGAATCCTCCAGGAGATGCGAGCTGATCGCTCTGATTGGTTGACGCCCCGCGTTGAGCGGCCAAAGTTCAGCTTTGCCCATCTCTGGCTTTTGACATGCGTTCTGCACGGAACGCGCGTCGAGCTTAAAAAACTTCTTCAATTTTTGGCACGTTACGCGCGGACCACCGACACCCATAACGCGATGCGAGAAAGCTCGACGACCCCTCCACATAGACTTTACATGGAAACCTGCCGCACTTGACGCTCAAAACGTGTTTGGTCTGAACACACCATAAGACTGCTGGGATAGGCTCCAGCTTCCCCGCGACCCTGAATTGGATAAAGCGGTTTGGAAAATGAATGAATGAATGAAATAATAAAAATAAATAAATAATTTACTGCCTGGTGAAGGAAAAGGAACAGAGTATCGACGCTCGCCTTCGATCCAATCCAAATCCTGAACATGCACACAGCGGCAGCGGTGACACGCACACACTTCTGCTTTGAGAGCAGAGTGTGATCCTGGTGGACTCACCTGCTCTGAGAAGCGATGATTGACCTGATCTGCGAACTCCTGCATCTCCGCCTCCTCGCCGTTCGAGTGGCAACTTGGACTCTGAACCTCGATGCCATGGCTTTCCAAAATGGCAGCTTCTAGTTGTGTCAGACGGGAGAGGAAAGTTGGAGAAATACTAAAAAGCGCGTAAACTGCCGGGTGTTTCATCCTCATCCTCGTCTTCCTCGGGTCTCACCGATATTCGCTCTTCTCTTCATCTCCTTCCGACGGTTGGCGAACCAGTTGTACACCTTCAGCGCCGTGACACGTTCGAACTCAGACAGTTTACAGCCTGAAGGAGAAAACAAACAAAAAATTTTTACTTTAATTTAACATTTTTTTCTTTGTATAAATAAACGTAATGTCGTTCAGTCGCATAAAGAAAACAGCAGAAGGGCTTTGAACTGGCTGAATCATTTCCCAGTTTAACAAGATCCAGCAGGAAGACAGAGGCTGAGTTAGAGGCCGTGAGGTTCATCAACCTTTTCACTTCTTTTATAACCTGCAGATTTTATCTTAAATGCGGGTGTCCAACATAAGGTCTGGGGACCAGACTCAGGCCGACAGATGAATCTGGTAAATGTGAAAAATAATCCAAATTTCTCCACCTGAGCTTGAATATTTTATGTCTACATGTAAAACATTTCCAAGGCAGGAATGTTTTCTCTCTTTCTGACTTAAAAGACGTCAGAAAGACTCGGTTTGTGTTATGAGTTCTGTCGGTTCAGGATTACCGTAGGTATATTTAACAGAACTTTTACATCATACAAAGTTACTCTGATTGTGAAGTGAAATACTGGATTTTTCAGCTCTGGACAACTGGGATTAAATGTTTGCTGGTTCTGTAGATCCATTGCGATTAGGAAGCTGTAATATTGTGCAATAATGACGTAAATGCGTCAGGCGAAACCGCTAGTCGAGTCTCGCCAGACAGGAACCGCTCCTACCTGGCTTCTGGATGACGGAGTTGCAGGCGTTGGCGATCTCCTCCCGCTTTGCCTCATCCGGGTACTGGTTCTCCATAAAGAAACTGGAAGAGACGAGATGCAGAACTGGTTACGCTCCAGTTTGACACCTCGACGACATTGAAACCCCAGGAGAGCAAAGACCATTTTATTCAATGTGGGAGCATCAGGTGTCTTCAATGGACAGAATTATTAAATACGTGAAGCTGATTTATTCCACAACATTTCATACTGAGATCTCCTTCTCACCCGATGAAGACACAAAGTGTGTTTCCATTACACCTGGAATTGCACAAAAACTAAATATTGCAATAAAAAAACGCGAATGGAAACGCCTACATTTGGACAAAAAGTCTCAAATATTTC